>NW_026973778.1:7500-25000 GCF_035594125.1 Scylla paramamosain | reverse complement strand
ATGAACCCATCCTTCTGCAAAAGATCCATGGAAGTTACTAATGATGACAACAGCTTACCACCATTCAGTCATTGCTACTCTACAACAAACACACACACCTACACACATCCACCTTTTACACATACGACCTCTTGTATAAACCTGAATTCCACACACACCTGCCACATCACCTCAGTCTCCTACACACCTGGTCTGGAATGCCTCCACTTTGTAATTCAGTAGTCCACGTGTTGTGAGTGGGTCGTCTTACCTGGCTGCCACAATCCACACCTTGATTACTGAGTACTGTACACCTGCCCGCCTCATTTTACTTGTTTTTGCTTGGTTCGTATATGTTTGCTGTTCTCTCTCCCCAATTTCTCTCTCTTTCTCTCTTGTAAGTTATTTATTTGTTTCCATTATTTATTTATTTTTTTCAAGTTAGTGCGAGTACATACAGAAGCAAAAGCACACAAGTATATTCCTGCTTTCTCTCTCTCTCTCTCTCTCTCTCTCTCTCTCTCTCTCTCTCTCTCTCTCTCTCTCTCTCTCTCTCTCTCTCTCTCTCTCTCTCTCTCTCTCTCTCTCTCTCTCTCTCTCTCTCTCTCTCTCTCTCTCTCTCTCTCTCTCTCTCTCTCTCTCTCTCTCTCTCTCTCTCTCTCTCTCTCTCTCTCTCTCTCTCTCTCTCTCTCTCTCTCTCACTACTAAGTCCCTTCGCCTCCCTCCCGCAATTCCTGAGCTGAGATCGATTGTTGACTCATTCCTTGCTCTCCCTCGCTCGCCTTGCTTTTCATTTTCTTTGCTAACTTTTCTGTCTTGTTTTATTCCATTTCAATCCCCTGCTTCGTTCATTTCCTGTACTCCTCAATGACTCGTCCTGTTCCTCCGCATCTCCATCTCTCCATCTCTCATTTTCTTTCTTCCACTGCTATTTTTCCAAGTACTGTTTTCTTTTTTTTAAACCTGCCTTTCTCTTTTCTCTTGCTCCTTTTTTTGCTGCTGCTGCTGATGGTGGTGGTAGTGGTGGTGGTAGTGGTCCTCCTCCTCCTCCTCCTCTTCTTCTTCCTTCTCCTCTTCCTCCTCCTCCTCCTCCTCCATTTTTTTTGTTCCCTTTATTCCGTCTCGGCTTCTTAAGGAAAGGAAAAAAATGTACTGAAGCTCAAACGTGAAGGAGAAAGAACCACGTTGGTCCCTTGGTGCCCTGACGACCCTGATGGGATTTGACGGGACCTGAAGAGAGGGTCAGGGGAGGCGAAGGGAAGGCGGAGGCTGGAGGGAAGGTGGGGAAGGTAAGGGGAGGTAAGGGGAGTGTGGGAAGGCATCGTAATAAGAGATATGGTAGAAAGGGAAGGTGAGAACAACGCATTACTGGGAGGTTGTGGGTGTGTGGGTGTGTGTGTGTGGATGTGGATGGGTAGGTGGGTGCAGATAGGCGTGTTGGTTGGTAAGGTGTTTGGTGTAAGGTATATAGGTTAGTAGATGGTTATGGTGAGTTTGTAGATGCTAGGTTAGTTAGTAAATGCAGTCTGCTTTCGTAGATGGATAGATAGATAGATTAATTACATCGATTTATAGACTGGTAGATATAGATTGCTAAGGAGATAGATTTTATGTTTTTTTACAGTTTTTATCTGGTTTATCTAAACATATATTTTACGCTCGGATAAATGCACATGGTAAGGGATATAATTTTAAAGAATAGATAGGTAGGTGCAGGAACAGGTGAACTTCCTTCTCTTACTCGTTCCTGTACTTATCTTACCTTGGTAGAGGAGTATTCGCTTTTCCAGGACGATGATGAATTAATTGATTGATTGAATGATTGATCGACTGACTCACTCACTCACTCACTCACTCACTGACTGACTGACTGACTGACTACCCATACAACATTCCGGAATTATAAGTGCCGAAAGAAGGAGTACATAATTAAAGCAAGACATTGATAAATGAACTGACGAATTGAGTGAGTGAGTGAAAAAGTGAGTGAGTAATAATACCTTGACAGAGTACGATGAACTTTTACAGGACCGATAAATTCCCAGGATTATTGAACCGAGTGAATGATTGGTTGTCTGATCGATAACTGACGGCCGATATTGACTAATTGTCTGTCGCTCCAATATTTAGGATAATAAAGACAGCAGACTGAAAAAAAAAATGTTTCGATGAATACACCTCACTTTACACACACACACACACACACACACACACACACACACACACACACACACGCGCGCGCGCGCGCGCGCGAGGATGCAACGAACTAGAATCTCCAGGCAGGCGGAAACCATTTGGGCTTGCCTCCTTTCACGCACTAATCCCTGCTCGCCTTGTTGAGAATAGGTACGAATTTATGAGCAACTCTGCCGACCCCTTGTAGTCCAGCCGGCTCGTTCTTTCCTTCTGTATTTACGTATCTGTATTTTCCTCGCCCTGTTCCGGATCTAAAGGTAATCTCTCGGTGCTTTGTCTGTACTCAGTTTTATCCAATGTATTTGTTTTAAAGGGACTGGTTGGTGTATCATCAGTCTGATGATAATTTGAATATAAATTATTCTATTTATTTGTTTATTTCTAAATTAGTTTGTATTTCAGTGTATTTATGTAGACGAGGATTAAGCTCTGTACAAGGTGCGCAAGCCGCACGTCTTTGTGACGTGGCAGTGGGGAGGTGAGGTGGCGACGAACGGTCAGCCAGGGTTAGTTGCTGTCCGCCCCTACCTGAAGTGTGTTGTGATGGATCACTGGATGTAATATTTATTTAAGACTTGGGATTATTGTATTATGCTGGTATGTATGGCTATGTTTGGTTATAACAGTACTGGGTGGGGGTTTATCAGCTGGTGTTCACGTCAAACATTTGTGATGTTCATCGACAAAATGTTTGTATTAGTGATGATCTTTTATGATGACAGTGTTAATGTGATTGTGCGGTCGGCTATTAAGATTGATAGTTACTCAGGGAATATTTCATGTATTACAGTTTATGAATCCAACTACTGGTTCGGAAAGTTCATGGAGGCAATCCATATGCGGCTGGAGCTACCGTTGTGAGTTATAATTCTAATGATTATCATAAGTGAAAATCAATGTGGTTGATTGGTTATATGATTGATTTTAATTGTACTTAGCATATGGTGAATTCTACATACATCCATTCTCAGTTTTCATATTGATCTACTTATTAATGATGCTTGGGTACTTATGTTAAAAAAAAAAAACATTGAGATGTGTTTATTGTAATGATTTGACAGGTCCAAACGCTTGTAATGATTTTGACAGGTCCAAACGCTTGTAATAAAGAAGTTTTGGCAGTGTTCAAGCTGTGTTAACGGATGCCTCTATACAATATGAACTGTATGGTATATCTTATTTCAGGTTTGCTTCATGGTAATCATCAGTGTTTTCTTTGCTAAAATGAACCTAACACATAAGTCAGTACAAAATTAAAGGAATAAGGTATCTATTTTATTTACATTGTTTCGGTCTTTACTTACGGATTCCTTCAGTCGGCTTCTTACTACAGCCACAGTCTTTCGTAGTGCATCACATTATATTATGAGTATCACTGAATATCACTATAAACACAGGTGGTAATACCCGCTGCTCGAATATAACTATAACCAAATTATTATCAGTCTCTCGTAATGGATTTCACTGTCCACCACAACCACCACTACCACCATAACCACCACCACCACCACCACCATAACCACCACCACCACCTCTAACAGCAGTAAAAATGTAACCAACGCAGTTTCTCTTTATAGCTCTACTGACTATTTAATTTAATTGTCTACCACCATCCTTACTAACAGCGGCGAAAAGAGACTAACCCAATCAATTTCTCTCTTCTCTTCTACTGACTGTATTATTTTAGTGTCCACCACCACATCTAGCAAAAAAAAAAGTATAACCAAGGGAATTTGTCTCCACGTCTCCACTGACAATTTAGTTTCTGAAGTGGAAAGCATTAGGACACACTCTCTGTTCGCTAGAATACACGTCATCGACTGTCACAGTATTTATCACCAGGCAGTAATGGAAATCTTGTTAATAAATCATTTGTGATGTGTGACGCCAAACCAACGATATCTGCAAGTTTTCTTTTTTCTTTT
Source organism: Scylla paramamosain (assembly GCF_035594125.1). Lineage (NCBI taxonomy): Eukaryota > Metazoa > Arthropoda > Malacostraca > Decapoda > Portunidae > Scylla > Scylla paramamosain. The sequence goes on along the minus strand of NW_026973778.1, from coordinate 20,900 downwards.
TCATTAATTTGTTCCTTTACTCTTTTTTTTTCACATGAATGGGAAAGTTTACATCCCTTAGTATTTTCTCCCTATCAGATTACACTTTTCATTCACTCCTTGTCTGATAACTTTAAATTGCCTATCAGATTTTTGAGAAATTAAACATTGGACAATTCTATTTTTTTTTTTTTTTTTAGTCAATACATCCTTACTCTTTCATTAAATATGTTCCTGGAGCAGCGTTCTTAAACACCTCTGTACTCCACTACGATTAATTTTCACGGAGTCTAATGAAAACTGTTGTGGACATCAAGGATGTTTTCATGAGTCAAATGATCTGTCAACAAGCAGTCTGTATCATCAATGAAAAAAAAAAAAATACCCATGAGAATTCGACTAAGTTTCCGTGGCCAGTGATCGCCGCCATGAGAGAACAAAGTGATTCAGAACTCGGTCACTCTTTTTGCTTTTGTTTTACCCGCTCTCTCTGGCCTAGACCCTCGGAAGCCTTGTGGGCAGCGTGGTTTCTCTCTCAGCAAGTGAACATAGTCCTGCTGAGACAACGAAGTGTTTCAGAAAGCTGGCACTATTCCTGGTAATATTCTGCCTGGCCCTTGGAGTCCTTGTGATCAGTATAATTTATCTTATTGTCGTCATAGACTCTCCTCTTCTCACCACGCTCCTTATAAAAAGTGTCTTGTATTTCGATAAACGGTTCTTTTTTCTTTCTTCTTTAGAGTTTGGGTATATTGTCTACCTTTCCCTCTCTCTCTCTCTCTCTCTCTCTCTCTCTCTCTCTCTCTCTCTCTCTCTCTCTCTCTGGCCTTGACCCTGGGAAGCCTAATAGTTAGGCTGTTTTGTCTTATCGTCACCATGAACTGTCCGCTCACAACTTTCCTTGCCCAAAATGTTTTCTGTCTTGGTTAAACATTTCTTTTTTCTTTTTACTTGAGTTTGCATACACTGACTCTCGGAAACCTTACACTTAGCTTCTTCTTTGTTATTATTGCCTTCAACTGTTCTCATCTCACTCAGTACCTTGTCACAATTATAATATAACATTCTCCCTCTCCTCCTTGCTTAGTGTATGTGCATTCCTTGTCACATTCTACCTCTCTCTCTCTCTCTCTTTCTCCCTGACTTTGCCCCTCAGAAGCCTCAAGGTCAAGTTCATTTCTTGTATTCTCTCCATCTTCCTCTCACCTCAGTTCCTTGCCAAAAAGAATCTTCTATTTCTATAACTAACTTTCGTCTCTATCTTAGTGTTTGGGCACGTTGAGGTTGTTCTAAATAGAGTAAATCTATTAATATGGTATTGCTTCTAGTGTTATCATGTTATGTTTCTATATATCATACTGCCTGCCATTCTCTCTCTCTCTCTCTCTCTCTCTCTCTCTCTCTCTCTCTCTCTCTCTCTCTCTCTCTCTCTCTCTCTCTCTCTCTCTCTCTCTCTCTCTCTCTCTCTCTAGATGAAATGTGCAGGTACATAGAATGATAATGTATTTAAAGGAGAAAGACGTATCAAGAAGTCTGGAACACACACACACACACACACACACACACACACACACACACACACACGAAAAATGGAAACACAGGAAAAGTGGATAGGCTCAGTGAGAGTTGTGTTTTTTTTGTTTTTGAGTTGAGTTAGAGAGAGAGAGAGAGAGAGAGAGAGAGAGAGAGAAAATTGATGTGAAGGGAAAGAGAGGGAGAGACATTCAACGCGATACTTTCTGCACTCACGTCTCTCTCTCTCTCTCTCTCTCTCTCTCTCTCTCTCTCTCTCTCTCTCTCTCTCTCTCTCTCTCTCTCTCTCTCTCTCTCTCAACTCAACTCAACTCAACTCAACGTTAAAACAGCAGGCGGTCTGGCGTTACGAAGGAGAATTTAGAAATAATATATAAAATCTCACTGTAATTACGAGAGAGAGAGAGAGACACTCCACTGAATAACAAACTGATATGAACAACATGCCATGGAATAAAAACATCACCAAAAAAGTCAATATGTGTTGATGTGAATTTAGTGAAATGTCTTGCCTTATCGTCCTGTGGTGGTGGTGGTGGTGGTGGTGGTGGTTCTAATGTCTATCCCTTCTCGTTATGGAATATATGTTTCCTCTTAATTAAGTGGTAATTTAATACAGCAAGAAATTTAGGTGTGTGTGTGTGTGTGTGTGTGTGTCTTTGTCTGTATGTATGTCTGTGTGTGTGCGCGTGTGTGGGTACGTGTAATCCTTCATACGTGTATAATACTTTTTATTATTTTTCCAACTGTTTATCATTTTCCATGTTCAGTGTTTTTTTTTTTTTTTTTTGTCATTTTCCTCCTGTTTTATTTCTTGTTTATCTTTGGTTTGTTTGTTTCTGTTTATTATTGTTTTGTCTCAGTTTTATTCGTTTCTTTTTTATTCTAATTGTTATTCATCATTTTCCTTTCTCTCCTCCTCCTCCTCCTCCTCTTCATCATCTCCCCTGCATCCTCCTTTCCTTCTCCACAGCTGCAGAAGGCACACTGATTTTCTCTCTCTCTCTCTCTCTCTCTCTCTCTCTCTCTCTCTCTCTCTCTCTCTCTCTCTCTCTCTCTCTCTCTCTCTCTCTCTCTCTCTCTCTCTCTCATATGTCATACCGTATAGTTCAGCCCTTATCATTTATGTATGGGCCTATTCCTTACGCTAATAAACAGTGTGTGTGTGTGTGTGTGTGTGTGTGTGTGTGTGGTTTAGTTTGACTTAGCTTGGCTTAGGTAGGGTTGGGGTACATTAAATTCTCTCAGGTTAGGTTTCGTTGTGTTTGATTGAATTTGGTTGGTTTGGTTAAGTTAGATTAGGTTTCATTTGGGTTAGGTTTGGTTAGGTTAGGTCAAGTTGAGTGAGACTAGGTGAGGTTGGTTTGGGTTCGAGTCGGTCATGTTAGGTTAGGCTAGATTTGGTTTTCTTTTGTTTTCTTTAGTTTAGTTTGGTTAGGGGAGGTTAGATTAGGTTAGGTCAGGTCCAAGAATCACTCGAAAACAACAGTGTCTCGTGTAAACCTGTGTACACATTATCACACTTTATAAAAATAGATAAGTAGATCATAAGACGCGGAGCATCACGCGATGGGAGCCACGTACGAGGGAGGGAGTCAGCATGGCGACGTGGCGGGAGTCTTAAGCAGGGTTATATCTATACAGTTAGCAAATTCGGGGGAGCGTTATCTATGAAATACCAACACGGGATGATTAATGGTACAGGGAGGGAGGGGGGTGCGTAATGGCAGGGAAGCCGTGAGGGAAGAGAGGCGCATATGCAAGGAACACTGTACTGTATCTAAGTCAGGGATCTTCACTACTTATAGCACGCTGTTGTGGAAGCTGTTGTTTTTGTTATTATTATAATTAATATGTTTGTGCGAAAACCAGAGTCCTTCTCTAGCAGGCACCGTCTTGCCCCTGATAGAGCAGGAGACCTGGACGTCAAAAAATATAGTAATAATAATGTTAATAATAATAATAATAATAATAATAATAATAATAATAATAATAATAATAATAGGTAAATCAAATGTAACAGTAAAGGGAATACAAGAAACGATATCATCAAGGAAAATAGTCAAGTTAAATGAGAAAAAAAAAGTGTAGAGAACAGTATATATATATATATATATATATATATATATATATATATATATATATATATATATATATATATATATATATATATATATATATATATATATATATTAGAGATAACAAAGAGAGACTGTAGCATATATTTGCAGCTTCAGTGGTTTGCATGACGAGTTTCCTCCCAGGTGAACACAGACTGCGGCGTGACAGCAAGTAAACATAATTTATCTCCTCTCTGCCTGGGATTCGAACCCGTGATCTCTTGGAACCGAGTGATGGGTGTGAACTGGACACGCTGTTCCTTTTACCATCAAACTGGAAATTTTCAAGCACAGCAAATATACAAATGTTACTGTAAAACTATACTTCTCTTCAAATGTCTTCTCGCACACATTATTTTCAGCTTTGCATGATGCCGTAAAACAGTAATTGCCTTTCCCTTCTGTTTTTTTCTCCTCTCTGCTACCCTTTCACCTTCCCTCGAACACTTCCGTCCCTTCCCAATCAGTGCCACCAAAAATACTTGATGGCTTCAGTCTGCCCAGATGCCTCCACACACAACCAGACCTCACCAACCACCAGTACTCATTCTACTGCATAAGACTATATAGGAAACTGCACGATGCCTGCCTGTAGACTTATAAGTGGCTGTCTCTGTATAAAATATGTATGTCTATACCACCCACAGTCACGCAGGTAGAGGTTGGAGGACAGCTAGGTAACAGTGATCATAGGGAAATCAGGTACAATTTCAAATGGGAAGAAACTTTTAGAAGCAAAAACACTAGTAAAATACTTGACTTTAGGAGAGCAGATTTCGAGGAATTAAAAAGGTACCTCCAAGGAGTTGACAGGCAACGGATGCAAGGTGAGTTCAGGTCCGGAATGGAGTTGAGAGAGATAAGGCAAGATGAGAGAGGTGAGGTGAGGTGTGAGAGTGTAGGACAAGAGGAGGGAAGATGTGTCCGCAAGGGGCGGAGGAGAGAGGGAGGGGGAGGTAGGTGTGAGCATGTTGGAAGGTCAGGTTATGCTGAAATGAGAAAGGTGAGGTCGAGGCGAGTAGATGAGGGAGTGAGGAGGATGGTAAGGGCCGAGATGAGGGGATTAGGTGAGGTAAATGTAGATAAATTGTGTAGATATTTCGTAGATAAAGTTCATACAGGTCAGTTAGCAAATATCCCTATAGGGCAATAAGATCACAGAAGAATGACTCAAAATGGATGACTGCTAGGTTAAAACATTATATAGGGCGTAAGAGAAGTATATATAAGAGATTAAGGGCAGGTGAAGAAGTTTTAAGGTCACAATATAATGAATTAGTTAAAACAGTCAGGAAGTTAACGAGGAAAGCTAAGAGCAGTTATGAATTAAAGGTAGCCAGCCAGGCGAAGACGGATCCCAAGGTACTTTATCAGGTATACAGGACGAAGAATAAGGATACTATAGGTCCATTAAAGGCAGCAGATGGGGAGCTGGTTAGTTCTGGGGAGGAGATTAGTAAACTTCTGAATGAGTATTTATTATCTGTCTTCACCCAGGAAAACATGCAGGATATGCCAGATAGTGAACAGGTGTTTAGAGCAGATGAGAATGAGAACCTGACAGATATTTCCATAACTAGGGAGATAGTGGAACAGGAGATAGATAGGCTAAAAAAGTTCAAGACACCAGGACCTGATGAAATATATTCCAGAGTACTTAAGGAATGCAAAGAGGTTATTAGTGAGCCGTTAGTTTCTGTCTTTAGGAAATCACTGAGTCAGGTGAGCTACCAGTAATGTGGAGGCAAGCTAATGTAGTACCCATCTTTAAATAAATAGTAAATGATTGGCACCTCGAGGCACCGTGGGAAAGAAAATGGGAATAATTTACTCGATTTAGTGAGGCACCCCCTTAAAACTCCCGGGACGGAAAGAAAAACGTCAGCTATTTCAGAGTATTAGAAGGGAAACTCGCGTAAAATATCTTCTATTGAAATGTAATGCATTATTATGTTCAATATTGGTAGGGAGAATTAATATAATTTACTTGCCCTTAAAACTTCCCTGTAAAACCAATGGAGGGTTAATTTTCCGCCTAAAATAGATAATTAATTTATTTGGATTCCTTTTGAGCTATCGCAGTCGAGAAAATGGATGGATATTTGAATAATTATAAGGAACCTTACAGGAATATCAGCCGTAGTCTTCTGTTTGGTGAATTTAAATTGCAGATCGTGGGGTGTCGCGCCAGCCACAGCCAGGAGGCGCAAATCGGGGCAGAGAGAGGTGGTGTATTGCGAACGGGTCCTCTTCCCCATCCATGCTCCGTGTACACCTACAGCAATACTAAACAATTTAGACTGTTTGATCGCAGCATTGAAGGAAAAAAGTTAGTGCTATGAAGGTGCATGTGTGTCAGCTCGTGCCACCACCCATGACTCAGGAAGTACAAGCAAAAACACTTGACTGAAACGAGCATTTAATGAAATGGGGTGAAGCTAATGGAATAAATACCACCAAAACTGCTCCTGCATTCATACTTAGCACAGGTGAGGTTGATGATGTGTGCTTTGACATGGAAAAAATTTCCCACCAGAACTGAATAGGCTGGGTGTAATCAAGCTACTGAGCACCATTAAAAAGCAACACCCACACTTCTGTCTTTGCACACACTGGGAAGAAGTCAAGAAAAATATTAATGAAAAAAATATTAACACGCATAAAGCACAACGAAAGGAAAAAAAAGGTCCGTGGATTGCGACAACTCCACACTGGAAACCAGAGCACCTGCTGAGAACGCTGAGCACCGCCCATTTTCCCAAGAACGTCAGGCTGCCTCAGGCATTCACATCAGGCCAAGTCCACAAGGCAGATCATACGCCCGCAACGCCTCGACTCACAGAGCTCCCCAGGGCTCCCTCACTACCTCCCAGCCCCGCTCTGCATTCCAACGACGAGCCCCTTTCTATTATAAACCCAGCAGGCCAGCGACAAAGGGAGCAAGACATGATGGGGTAACGAGGAGGGCGCCCCTACTACCAGTACATACATACACAGCGGCGGCGAGGCGGTGTATGTATCTATGTATTTATGTATGTGTATGTATCTATGTAAAGAATGTCTTAACACTCAATATCATTAACTTGAACGTCCCCAAACAAGTGGACATTGAAGATTTCTGGAAGCAGCCAGCCATAATAATTGGTTGCATGTACCCACACCGTAAAAGCCTCTGCCACTGCTTTTGAATGCATACAAGACATGTTTAGATTAATTAGTACGAAGAATAAGACATTCTTTATATTGTGTGATTTCAATAACAGCTTACTTGTTGGTAATAGCAAGATATCTAAGATCATAAAGAGCAACAAGTTAACTCAAGTAATTGATAAACCAACGAGGGTTACGCCAACATCTTCAACTCTATTAGATCTTGCTATTACTAACAAGCCCGACACTGTATGCTCCTGTGATGCTGTGCCACAACAGATTGCTGATCATCACCTCACAAGTATTATGACAGATATCAGCAAACCTAAGAGAATCGCCAGCTATTCCAACATTTCCACACGTTGGTCATCATACCAAAGAGAAATTTTGTTTTAGGCTTCTTCAGAAGACGCACAATTGTCATATGATTTTAAGTACAGACGACGTAAATACGCCTGTAGATATTTTTTACGCAAATTTTATTAACTGTTTAAACGAATGTGCCCCTTGTTACTAAAGAAATCACAAGACCATTTGCACCATGGACGAGCAACTCAATCCAGGAAGCTATGAATATTGGAAATATTACTCGAGCAAAACTAAAATACGATGGGCATAACGCTCATCTGCAACAACAATACAAACAGGAAAACAAACCAGTTAAAACCCTCATTGGTGAGTGCAAAGCAAAATATTATCACGATGACTTTCTCAACAATAAAGGCAGCATTTCAAAAAACATGGAAAACTATTACAAAAACAGTCCCAAACACTAAAAACATTTCCATTACCTCTAATTTTGATAATGTACTCGACAAAGCCAAGGAATTTAATTCTTATTTTGCTAATGTTGGTAAGAATTCATATACTAAAACTCAGGAACTCATCCACGGTGAAAATGTGCAATATTCTATCTGTGAGAATGTAGCCTCTGGGATGAGTGGTGAGGACAGCACCTTCAGGCCTCAACCAGCACACACTGACACTGTTATCCTCATGATAAAAGACATGAACGAAACCAGTTCTGTTTGCAGTGATGGCATTCCCAAGAAATTTACAAAGGATGCTCTTTCTATAATAGCCTTGAATAATCACTACCTCAGTAGTTACAGGCGTCTTTCCCACAGCCTGGAAACATGACCTTGTAATCCCCATTTTTAAGAGCGGAGACTCGAGCGACCCAAACAATTTTCGGTCAATTTCACTCTTACCCATTGTCTCTAAAATACTAGAAAAAGTACTTGCTAATCAGGTAATTAAATTTCTGGAACTTAATCACTTGCTATCTAACTCACAACACGGATTTCGGTCAAAACTATCAACAGAAACTGCTCTCTCTACTATCACTGATAAAATATGTGACAACATGGACCAAAAGAAAGTAACAATCTTGACTTTGTGTGATCTGTCGAAAACCTTTGACAGTGTTAGCCACGAGACTCTTCTAAGTAAATGCATTAAGCTCAATACAGACAACGTCTGGTTTAACAGTTACATGAAAGACAGAACACAGTCGGTACGTTTGAGCAACACAATCTAATAATCTAAATGTAGACTACGAGGTTCCACGAGGCTCAGTGCTAGGCTCCATTCTGTTCTCGATTTACGTTAATGACCTAGATGACAAATTAAACGTGTGCTCGCTAATCCAGTGTGCTGATGATACCCAGTTTGTACAGGCTGACACTGTCAATAATCTCAGGGACCTCATCTCTAAAACTGAAGACACACTACACAATGTGAAGCAATATTTTCTTAGTAATGGTCTTATGCTAAATCTAAAAAAAAACACAATGTATCTTTATTGGCAATAGGCAAATTCTATTACGTATTCCCCCAAACACATTCATTAACTGTGAAGGCAACCATATCCACCCGGTGACGCATGTGAAGAACCTGGCCGTTTATTTCCACAGATACATGCTTCTCCATGTACACATCACCGAGCTTTATAAGAAAATCATGGGAATACTGATGCATAGCAACAGAATGAGTGACAATTTTCATAAACCAACTAGGGTATTAATTGTAGAGTCTGTGGTGCTCAGCCTAATAAATTATTGCATTAGTATATGGGGCTCCACAAATAAAACTGCTTCTAAACATACAAAAAATTGCAAAAATTTAGCAGTTAAAGTAGCTACTGGGGGGCGCCAGGAAATATGATCACGTCACTCCCCGTATTTAAAGATCTACAATGGATGACAGTAAAAGACAAGCACACTTTTGAAAAATGTACAACAATGTATAAAGTTGTATATGGATTATATCCTGAATGGCACATGAAATTTCCCAGTGTTATGGAAAAAACAAGCAGCACAACAAGGCAGCTCAGTGACTTGTACACACCCAAAGCCAGCACTGACTCAGGGGTGACGGCCACTGCTGTGTCAGGGCACAAACTTTTGAAACAATCTGCCCTCTTCTGTCAACAATCCCCGGGGAGCCTGCAAACCTTTAAATCTAAATTGAAATATTTTTATCTTAGATCATCTTGTATCTTAGGTAGGTCCTTTTATTTTAGGCACCTCGTTCTTTTTTTTATTTTTTTTTTTATTTTGCACCTTATTTAAGAATAACTAAGAATAACCATGTTACATGGAAATATAAAATTATTATTATTATTATTATCATCATCATCATCATCATCATCATCATCATCATTATCATTATCATTATTATTATTATTATTATTATTATTATTATTATTATTTCTCTCTCTCTCTCTCTCTCTCTCTCTCTCTCTCTCTCTCTCTCTCTCTCTCTCTCTCTCTCTCTCTCTCTCTCGTAGTAGTAGTAGTAGTAGTAGTAGTAGTAGCAAACAGATAAATAAATAGATATATTGACAGACAAATAGACTGATGAGAGAGAGAGAGAGAGAGAGAGAGAGAGAGAGAGAGAGAGAGAGAGAGAGAGAGAGCACACCGTACTTTCATCACTATTTTAATATTTAATAATGGGAAGAACAATAAAGGCAAAATAAAGTAAGATAAAAAAAAAAAGAAAACTTTTTCCTACCGTCGTGTACTGTACTTGAAAACTTCAGTGCCTTTGTTTCTTTCTTAAACGTTGATATCAAACATTAAGTTAATTCCTTTGAAAACTGCATAATTGTCTTTTTCTTTACTCCAACTTTACTTCACTTAAATAGAAACTTTAAAACTCATGAAATAGAAGGTACACACACATGCACACACACACACACACACACACAGAGAGAGAGAGAAAGAGAGAGAGAGAGAGAGAGAGAGAGAGAGAGAGAGAGAGAGAGAGAGAGAGAGAGAGAGAGAGAGAGAGAGAGAGAGAGAATCTTCCTCTGGTCTTCCTTCACCAGATGTTGCGTGAAACGTAGCGAGAGGGAAAGAGGAGGAGGAGGAGGAGGAAAAAACACGGGAAGGAAGGAGAAAGAGGGAAAGTGGAGGTAGAAATTAAGGAAGGAAAGAAGATGGAGGGCAGGGAACGAAGGAAGGAAGGGAAATGAAGGAAGTAATTAGGGAAGGATGAAGGAATGAGAGAGAAATGGAGAAATAAGTTGGAAAGGAATGGAGGAAAGAGAAAAAAAAAGGCAAATGAAATAAAGGAGGAAAGGAGAGAATGAGACGGAGGGAAAAGAAAGAAGGTAATAAGGAAAGAGGAATTGAAGTGATGAGAACAAAGGCCGGAAGGAAGAAGAAGAAAGATGGAGAGAGGAATTGAAGAAAACTTAAAAAGGAAGGAGGAAAAAGAGACGAATAAAACGGGAAGGGGGAAGGAGGGGAATGACACAGAGAGAGGGAGACGAAGGAAAATAATCAGTGAAAAGAAAGGACGGATGGAAGAAGAGAAGGATTTAGAGGAGAGAGAGAGAGAGAGAGAGAGAGAGAGAGAGAGAGAGAGAGAGAGAGAGAGAGAGAGAGAGAGAGAGAGAGAGGGGGAGAGGGAGAGGGAAAGGTATCAACACTAAGGAAACAAACATGAATTGCAATGAGGGTTCCTTAGATTATCGAGTAAAAAGACGGGATTCGTGTTTCCTTAATTTCTCATTGAAATTCATAATGGTCGGCTTTTGCTTCGCCTTGCCGCTCACGACACGCGATCAGCGAGACTCAGGCGTGCCGAGTGAAGATTTGTGTTCAGATTATATCGATGACGTTTTTAATTAACCTAACCCTGAACTGAACAAAACTAAACTATCCTGATCTAATCTACCTTAATATAAACTAAACTAACCCAAACTATCCTGATTTAACATAATTTAACCCAACCTAACCTAACCAAACCTGACTTGAGCTGACCTGACTCCTCACCTTAATTAACCTAACCTAACCAACCTAACTTAACCTAACCTCACCCAACGTATCTTAATCTAACTTAACCTACCTGACCTTAATTAACGTAACCTAACCTAACCAACCTAACTTAACCTAAAATATCCTAACTTAACCTACCTGACCTTAATTAACTTAACCTAACCTAACCTAATCATCCTAACTTAATCTAACGGTCTCTAGAGGAGAGAAACGCCCGTTTTTCACTATCTTTCGTCCCTGACCGCTCACCACAGAAAACGATTCGCAGCTTTACTCGGGGTAACTATACTAGCTTTGTCTCCATTTACTCAATCATCTTTCAGCACATAATCGCGTATTTTCATAGAAGTTATAGAGCAGTTTTATCAAGGGGTCTTTAAATAGATGAATGTAGGGAGCTTCACTGAGGTGAATATTAATCACAGACACTTTTATTATAGAGATTTATGAGCCTTAAACAGTTTCGTAAACAGAATTCGTAAAGTCAAACCCAGCACACACACACACACACACACACACACACACACACACACACACACACACACCTTCCTGTTAAACCTAGAAGTGAAAGCACTGACAAGAGAAGAGAAAATATGCCAAAACACAAGGATTGAATAAAACAAAGTACACAAGCAGAGAAATAGAAAAATGAGTGTAAAGTGACCACGATACATTGGGAGATGATGAGTGGAGAAGTGGTTTCCCTGTACACGAAGTCTAGCGGTCACACACTCACACACACACACACACACACACACACACACACACAGAGAGGTGCACTTGCGTATGAGAACATTCCTTTCACTAATGCAAGGAGACAACAAGTGCATAACTGTCGCAGACACAGAGGGAACACACCACGCGGCTTCACTGGGATATGGATATTTGCAAGAGTCTCGGCGTCTGCTCCTCGACCGCCTGTAGCAGCCTCTAGTACAAGTTGTGAGGGTTTTCAAGTTTTTAGGGGGAGGTTCAACAAAATATTTTGTTTCATTATTCGAAAAAATACTCTTCAGATAGAAAAGTAATTTCTTTGTCTTTTGAAAACAGTCCTTATGACATGACAGAGGCGAATTTACAGATCAACTCTGTGAAACTCTGTGAAACTCGTGACAGTGCTGGACGGTGCAGGAAGATCTCCACACCTGCCAATTCCTCTTACTGATGGGGTGTTGGGTAGCAAGGGGGCGTTAGACAAGAAGGTGATATTGCTAATTGCTTCATTCTAAACGCCACAACAACGGGATAAAATGGCGCAACCCCGCGGCAAAACTACGGGGAAACAAAAATACTAAAGATACGATGAAATATGATCGAAAAAAAAAAAAAGCACGAAAGCAGTTTCATGGTAAAACACAAGACACCACTCCTAAAGAAGGCAAGGCAAAGGAAGAGGGTGAGAGAGGACAGCTCTCAGGAGAAAATGAAGGTTGAACAACGCAAAGCACGAAGTGAAGAGGGGATAGTGATGGACAGGAAACAAGCAGGCCAGCGAGTCAAGGCCGCAGGATGGACTATGGGATGAGGAGGAGAAGGGTTGGTGGACGAGGCAGTGGATGTAGTGTGCAGTGGAGAGTGAGCGTGGGACATGAGGGAAATAAGCAGTGCAGGGTGGAGGGTGTGACGCAGTGTGTGGATTAGTGGAGGAGAGGCAGGCAGGCACGGGATGAGGAAGGTGGAAAGGTACTAAAGATACTAAAGATACGAATGCTTCAGGTCGTGCACGTTGCCACATCTTCTTTCTCTGTTTCCTTCTACTTGACAAACATTATTAATTTGGTGTCCGGGTCACGTTCCTTCATCGGCTTCCTTGTTACTCACTGTCCCTCACTCTGCTCACCATCTTCCCTCTGCCTTCATGCTCTCCTTGCTTTAGCCTCTTCGTATCTCAGCTCTACATTCCTGTTTTATCATCATTTCTTAACACTCATTCCTCTTCTCTCCTCCTCACATTTTCTGTTTTGTCACTCTCAACCATTTTAATTCTCCTTTTCACGCCTCTCGTGTTTTGACTGTATCCTTATCTACATATTTACAGTATTATTTCTTATTTATTTACTTATTTATTTATTTTTTGACTCAATCTTATCAATGACATACATTTTTCTTTCCCCCTTTTATTTCTTCCCAGGCTTCCGAATCGCCACTTACGCACGCCTCGCTGCTCAGGTCCCGCAGCCTCGCCCTCCTTCTGAACCCTGTGAACTCCGTGGCCTTCAGAGAAAATGGGCCTCTGCCGCTGGGCGTCAACTGAGTCAAGGGATGACTGAGGTATTTTTAAATGGTCTGCTGCTAAAGTTCTGCCCAAGCCTTGTCTGACCCTGTGTTG
>NW_026973778.1:0-5000 GCF_035594125.1 Scylla paramamosain | reverse complement strand
TCTTCTTCAATACTTTTCTTCCATTTATTTTTCGTTTGTTTATTGATATATATTTAATTAATCACTTTATTTTTTTTTGTGTACTTATTAGTTGTACTGGTTCATCTCTTTCTTTATTTATTTCTACACATTTCTACACATGGTAGGATAATGCTCTCTCGTTATTGGCTGCTGGCTGGCCAGTCAGGGCTCAGGAACCTTTAAACCAACGTTCTTTTAAGATGAATACTACCATCATCACCACTACCATCACCAACATCATCAAAAACAACAACAACAACAATAATAATAATAATAATAATAATAATAAATAATAATAATAATAATAGTAATAATAATAATGATAATAGTAATAATAATAATAATAATAATAATAATAATAATAATAATAATAATAATAATAATAATAATAATATTAATTTCAGTTATATGAATTATATATTCATGAAAAGTTTAACTGTATTTTATTTTTTGTGTATTTTCTGTGTTTTGTGTATGTAAAAAAAACAGTGCACAGATTATTGCTAGTGATAGTAGTAGTAGTAGTAGTAGTAGTAGTAGTAGTAGTAGTAGTAGTAGTAGTTTAGTAGTAGTAGTAGTAGTAGTAGTAGTAGTAGTAGTAGTAGTAGTAGTAGTAGTAGTAGTAGTAGCGGTATTATTATAATTATTAATATTATAGTTACTATTATAGGAGAGAAGCTAAAGGAAGTGGTCTGGTCTACACGTGGCAGTCTCTCTCTCTCTCTCTCTCTCTCTCTCTCTCTCTCTCTCTCTCTCTCTCTCTCTCTCTCTCTCTCTCTCTCTCTCTCTCTCTCTCTCTCTCTCTCTCTCTCTCTCTCCAGTGTTCACTGTTATCCACGTTCGCTTCCCCCACGGTGTTGGTGTCACTTGCCTTCCCTCTTTCCCATTCGTCTATCCACACACTTTTACCCCCCCCCCTCCACTCCTTTCCTTCCTTTTCTCCCCCCCCCCCTGCTTTTCTCCTTCCTTCCTTTCCTTCTTCCTCTTCCTCCTTCCTTCCCTCTCTCTCCTTTCTCTTCCCTTACCATTCAGATTTATCACCACCACGAGAAAGGGAGGATGTTTTGGTGTTGTCGTGGTGACGGTGGTGGTGGTGGTGGTGGTGGGTACGCTTTGGTGTGTGTGTGTGTGTGTGTGTGTGTGTGTGTGTGTGTGTGAAAACACACATGATGTGAAAACATCATTGCAAAGAATTTAATAGGCAGCATGAAGTAGTCGGAGGAGGTGGAGGAGAGAGGAGGAACAAGACCTGGAATCGTCCAAGGAAAGAGTTTTTAGCAAAGGTTTGAGCGAAGAGTTCAGCTTTAGAAATAGATGTGATAGCAGTGGTGCCATCTGGTTGAAGTAGAGGAGGGAAAGAAGAAGAAGCAAAGTTATTGGAGATATTTTTGGCTAGATGCCAGAAGTCACGAGGGGAGTTACATCTTGAAAGGTTTTGACACTTTCTGTTAATGAAGGAGTTTTTAGCTAGCTGGAGAACAGACTTGGCATGGTTCCGGGCAGAAATATAAAGTGCATAAGATTCTGGTGATGGAAGGCTTAAGTACCATTTGTGGGCCACCTCTCTATCATGCATAGCACGAGGACAAGCTGTGTTAAACCAAGGTTTGGAAGGTTTAGGACGAGAAAAAGAGTGAGGAATGTACGCCTCCATGCAAGACACTATCACCTCTGTTATGCGCTCAGCACACAAAGACGAGGTCTCTGACACGGAAGCAGTAGTCATTCCAAGGAAAATCAGCAAAATACCTCCCTCAGGTCCCCCAAACTTGCAGAGGCAAAATGCTAGAGGCACCTTCGCTTAGGGGGATCCTGAGGAGGGATTGGAGCGATAGGACAAAATACAGATACGAGATTGTGATGGGAGGAGCCCAACGGAAAAGAAAGGGTGACAGCATAAGCAGAAGGATTAGAGGTCAGGAAAAAGGTCAAGAATGTTGAGCGTATCTCCAAGACGGTCCAGGAATACGAGTAGGGGTGTTGCACCAATTGCTCTAGGTCGTGGAGGATAGCAAAGTTGTAGGCTAGTTCACCAGGATGGTCAGTGAAGAGAGGAGGAAAGCCAAAGCTGGTGGTGAACATTGAAGTCTCCAAGAACGGAGATCTGTAAAAAAGGGAAGAGAGTCAGAATGTGCTCCACTTAGGAAGTTAAGTAGTCAAAGAATTTCTTGCTATAAACAGAGGAGTTAGGTGAGAGGTATACAGCACAGATGAATTTAGCCTTTGAGAGTGACTCTGTAGTCGTAGCCAGATGGTGGGAAAACTCTGAAGATTCAAGAGCGTGGGCATAAGAGCAGATTAAGTCGTTTCACACATAAACGCATCATCCAGCTTTTGGATCGAAAATGAGGATAGAGAAAGGTAGGGAGTGAACAGAAAAGAGGCTACTGTCAGTTGCCTCAGACACCTGAGTTTCAGTGAGGAAAAAGAAAATGAAGTTTAGAAGAGGAGAGGTGGTGTTCTACAGATTGAAAATTTGATCTTAGACCGCGAATGTTGCACAAGTTAATGAAGAAAAAGTTGAGGGGGTGTCAAGACACTTCGGGTCGTCGACAGAAAGGCAAGTCCGACCTGGGGGACATTTATGGTCCCCTCCCCAGATGGGGACTCCGAGGCTGGTGTAGGAGTCGCCATGATGGTGGAAAAATAAAGAGTTGTGTTATACATGAGAGTATCTTAGTAGTTCTATAAGTAAAAAGGAATTATGTTACAGGCGTTTTGGTGTCTTCGTTCCCGAGTGATCATGCTCTTAGAGACCACGCCCACTGAGCGAGCTGTGTGTTGTTATTGTTTGTTGTGCCACTCGCGTCACGCAGTCACGTGGTGTTTGTGTTCATCTTCATTACAACGTCTGCATCATTGCCATTAAATGTTTGATCAACGTCTCATTTAGATAAAATGATAATTTAGATAAAATGATATATACTTTGGTATATACATTGTGTGATATATTTTCTTGCGAGAACACTGACAAACTAGCAGGCAAGGACAAGGCATGTATTCCACCAGCGCTGTACATGAAGGGTGGCGACCATCCTCCGGAGACTTGTGATGGCCGGGCGGTGGACCGAAGTAAAGATATAAAAATAAATCAGTAATTAAATTGCATCCACGTGCATGTCAACTGATATTAGAGACAGACAGACAGATAAACGAACACATGATCTGGTGGCAGAGGTGTCATGTGTGAGGCGAGTATGCTTTCCTATGAGGCAACACACACTACCCGGCAGGAGGCCAGAGTGTGGCTCGCTGAGGCGTAAAAGGCGACACTTCACTCTCGCCTCACTGACAGCAAACACTCGTTAAGATTTGCCTGAATGGTTTGCTGTGTAGTGAGTACACTTTGGCTTTCAATGATAAATTATAATCATTTCGACAAGTATTAACATTGCTATATTAATGATGTCGCCTATACATTTTTTTTTTTTTTTTTTAAGTAGGAAGGGCACTGGCCAAGGGCAACAAAAATCCAATAAAAAAAATATGCCCACCTGAAATGGCAGTCCCATAAAAGGGTCAAAGCAATGGTCAAAAATTGAGTGAATAAGTGTCTTGAAACCTCCCTCTTGAAGGAATTCAAGTCATAGGAAGGTGGAAATACAGAAGCAGGCAGGGAGTTCCAGAGTTTACCAGAGAAAGGGATGAATTATTGAGAATACTGGTTAACTCTTGCGTTAGAGAGGTAGACAGAATAGGGGTGAGAGAAAGAAGAAAGTGCTTGTGCAGCGAGGCCGCGGAAGGAGAAGCCATGACGGGTAAAAATCATAAACTAGAAATTGTCAGAAGACTGTTTGGATGCACTAATATTTTTTTTTTCTCTGTGTTATTCTGAATACAATGATGGCAACACAGCTCCATGCTTGATCTCTGAAAAAGGTTAGTTATGGCTTATCAAGGATCTCGCTGTGTGATCTGTCAATCAGAAACAGCCCGGAGAAGACACACACACACACACACACACACACACACACACACACACACACACACACTCTCTCTCTCTCTCTCTCTCTCTCTCTCTCTCTCTCTCTCTCTCATCTTGGAAGAGAAATTGTACACTTCAAATGAGAGAGAGAGAGAGAGAGAGAGAGAGAGAGAGAGAGAGAGAGAGAGAGAGAGAGAGAGAGAGAGTATATATCAAGTTTCAAGCAAATAACATTCTCTTCTCTCTCTCTCTCTCTCTCTCTCTCTCTCTCTCACACACACACACACACACACACACACACACACACACACAATAATAGGGAAGGATCTGAGATGCTTCCCTATTATCAGGCTGTCCATGTCCTTCGCTCTTATCAGGTCCCTCGGCTCTTATCGGGGTGCTTTTACGGCGGGTCGCTGGGGTTGCCAAGTGTCGCCCTCAGAATGGGACATTTAAAGATTTTAAACGACACAAACATTTTATTAAGAAAGGGGGATGAAATACAGTGCAGGGGGGGGGAACAAGGGTAAGTACGAAATACAGAAATATAGGAGAAGGTTACAGTCACCGAGCGTTCGGTTCGC
This sequence comes from Scylla paramamosain, assembly GCF_035594125.1. Classification (NCBI taxonomy): domain Eukaryota; kingdom Metazoa; phylum Arthropoda; class Malacostraca; order Decapoda; family Portunidae; genus Scylla; species Scylla paramamosain. The sequence continues at coordinate 470 of NW_026973778.1, read as the reverse complement.
TGTGGCATACATTGCTTTCAACTTGTGGCCTTAGTGCTTTATTGTTGGATAAGCTATGTGTACATTTGTGACTATGTGTGTTTAAGAGTTTACTTAAGTTTTTACAGATAAAATGATGATTAACTTATTACAATGAACATTACAGTCAATGATATACTGGTTCTGGATACGGAATTTTCTCCAGGGAAAGTAGGCTCCTTGGGAACCAGGCATGGCTTGTGATGGGGGGGTGCAGAATGGGAGAATAGCTTAGTTACCGCTAAATATACAGAGCTAGTGGCAACACTACGGGTGGAAACAGATGCCACACACTTCCACGCGCCATCTGACTCGAGAAACCGCGCTTGGAGCTCAAAATTGAGGCGCGAAAATTCTTGATTACGGGAACGATCGCCGTCGCTACGGACACACTGATGCAATCGTTCATATATGATCACCGGAATGAAAGGGTTAAGACAGGTACAATATAT
>NW_026973777.1:245000-252493 GCF_035594125.1 Scylla paramamosain | reverse complement strand
GCTGCCAGTTCACCAGGCAGAAGAAGACGGGACAGCGGTCTGGATTTCCCGGCTGGTGATGGTGGAGCGCTTGTTATAGTGTGCCAGGCGGGATGCCTCGGCAGCGATGCGCTCGAAAATGTCATTCACGAACGAGTTCATGATTGACATGGCCTTGGAGGACACGCCAGTGTCTGGGTGGACTTGCTTGAGCACCTTGTAGATGTAGATGGAGTAGCTCTCCTTCCTCCTGCGCTTCTTCTTCTTGTCGCCCTTGGCAATGGCCTTCTGTGCCTTGCCAGCTTTCTTGGCAGCCTTTCCTGATGCTTTGGGAGGCATAGTGTCGCCGTACTGCTGTGAGAACGAGTGTGCGTTTTCTCAGTTGAAAAGTGGTATATATATTAGCGTGCCTACTCAGGATCAGGAGTCGCCACCTCAGCGAGCGTCCTGATTGGTCCAGACGCGCTCTGGGCCGATCTGATCTCGCGTATATATAGCCGTTTTTCCCAAAATTCACTACTTGCTCGCAGAGCTACCGACGAGGTTAGAGTACTCGCGCTCCTCAATTATCACCAACAACAACACTACTACTACTACTACTACTACCACAACATCCATTATCATGTCTGGACGCGGCAAGGGAGGAAAGGTGAAGGGAAAGTCAAAGTCCCGTTCCAGTCGTGCTGGACTCCAGTTCCCGGTCGGCAGGATTCATCGCCTTCTAAGGAAAGGCAACTACGCCGAGCGCGTGGGTGCTGGTGCCCCCGTGTACCTTGCGGCAGTTATGGAGTACCTGGCTGCTGAAGTCCTTGAGCTTGCCGGCAATGCCGCCCGTGACAACAAGAAGACTCGCATCATCCCATGTCACCTGCAGCTGGCCATCCGCAACGACGAGGAACTTAACAAGCTCCTCTCCGGAGTCACCATTGCACAGGGTGGCGTGCTGCCCAACATTCAGGCCGTGCTCCTTCCCAAGAAGACTGAGAAGAAGTAAATAAAGGGCCTCCCTCCCCTTCAGCCAATATCACCATCAATCCGGCTCCTCTTCGGAGCCACACGTTCAAACATCTAGAGAGTTGTGTAGACTATACTGGTATATCAATAATAAGCAAGTAGTGTATTTATTTTCGAGTTAGTTATTTGTTATTATTATTATTATTATTTAGTCAGGCACGCAAGTGACCGAGAATAAATATGTATACTATATTTCTACTAATGTACCTGCTGTGTGTCACAGTGGAGAGTTGATTAGATGTGTTGCCTATTGTGATATGTTGAGCGTCTTTTTCATCTCAATGTATATTTTGTTTTATGAGAAACTGAGAACGATGAGGGGCGTGATCATTGAAATAAGTCAATGATAATAATAATAATAATAATAATAATAATAATAATAATAATAATAATAATAATGATAATAATAATAATAATAATAATAATAATAATAATGATAATAATAATAATACTTGGAGAAGACCTGATGAAGTGAGAAAGATGGTTATAATTAATAATGGTTTCTTTTCTTAGCTCAGATAGTGATAGTGAACATGGTTATGAGAAAGTAGTAGTAATAATAGTAGTCTATGGTCCTTCTTTCTTTTCATGTTTGTGGACCTTAAAAAGGTCCGGGAGATGATGTTATTCAATGATGATAATGCAAGCTGAATAGCTGGCACCATCTCAATAATGGAGCGATTTAACCACCAAATCCGTACAGGGTACGGCCCTGACGCTTGAGGGCGTAGACAACGTCCATGGCAGTAACGGTCTTACGCTTGGCGTGCTCGGTATAGGTGACAGCATCCCTGATAACGTTCTCAAGGAACACCTTGAGCACCCCACGAGTCTCCTCGTAGATGAGACCAGAGATGCGCTTGACGCCACCTCGGCGAGCTAGACGACGGATAGCAGGCTTGGTGATTCCCTGGATGTTATCACGCAGAACCTTACGGTGACGCTTGGCGCCTCCCTTTCCAAGACCCTTGCCTCCCTTGCCGCGGCCAGTCATGGTGATGAGAGCTGCTAGTACGACGTCCGAACGGTCTAACAGGAAGCTCACGAATGTGCCTCAAAATAACATAACATAACATAACAAAGAGAGAAAAGATGGGGAGGGGGAAGTGGGGATAGTGGGAAGAATAGGGGGGTGATAAGAAGGGAATTGTAGTAGGAGAAATAGTCACTGGGGCTTAACCCAGGCGCAATTTCAATGAGGAAGGACATCTTTTTTTTTTTTTTTTTTTTTTTTTTTTTTTTTTTTTTTTTTTTTTTTTTTTTTTTTTTTTTACGTGTTATATTCATGCTAAGATGGCAAGGGGGACAAGGTCTTTATCGGGGAAAGCAGGAGAGTCCGCCACCAACCGAGCAGGCCAAGCCCAACACAGCCACAGCCACGAACGCCGCCCACGCACCCAAAACCCCGGGCCAAACCACGCACAAGTTAGGGGCCAGACTATCCAGAGCCTGCACCATCAGGATGTGAAAGAGGAGTGAAGGACAGTCAGAGTAGAAAGGGTTTTTTTTTTTTTGCTTTTTATTGGTTCAAAGAAGGACAGAGGAAGAAGTACATCCGTATAGCGGAGGGACCTACAGTTTTACGTGGGTTCCGAACCACGGATAGTAGTAGAGTGATTTGGTGATGGCAGGGATATTTAATGTATGATGTAATGTGGTGGGTGAAAAAGCGGTGTCGGTCCTTTCTGCTCTTGTCCTGTGACTCTTCCTGCAAAAAGGCCAACCTGCTAAAGAAAAGAGAAGTATAAAAAATGTTGTGGTGTTATGTGCATGGGGAGGGTGAGGATGGTTTGTGATAATGATTGACATGATGGTAGGATGTGCAATGACAGAGGCTCGAAAAGGCTCCCTCACCGCAACGAGGGGTCAAATCTAATACCATCTGCTTGCACGCGGTAAGTCGCTGGTGGCGGGGGGTGAATGGGGATTCCTGCATGGATGCTTCCAGGGCCCCGCCCCACCATCTCTTGACTACCTTCCTGCCCAGCCCTTGCCGCACCCAACTACCTCTGTGTGGGGGGTGAAGTGGCTTCCACTGAATGGTGTGGTTACCGTCCCCATCATCAGTACTGGCCGCTCCTTAACTACCTCGGGGGGTACCGCTACCGGAACGTCATGCCGACGTCCGGGGGCCCCATTGCCGTGACGTCAGTGGGAGGAGTGCGGTTCGTGCTATCCCCGTCTCTCTGGAAGTGGTCCGGTGCCCCCTTGAAACCTAGGCTGCGAGGCAAGAAAATAATGTATAAAAAACAAAAATATGAATACAAAGCCATAAGACAAAAAATATGAAAAAACCACTAGGTGTTGCCACACGACCCCACTCCCTCGGTCAGAGGCATGGTATGTTAATGGCGGTGATTTTTTGTCGCGTCCCTTTCCCAAGAGCGGTCCGGTGCCACCTTAAAACCTAGGCTGCGAGACAGAAAAATAATGCACAAAAACAAAAATATGAATACAAAACCATAAGACAAAAAATATGAAAAAACCACTAGGTGTTGGCACGCGGGACCGCCCACGTGAACGAGAGAACGACGATGATGCCACTCAGACACCATGAGTGGTACAGAGAAAGGAGATAGTGAAGGGAAGAAAGGAGGAGTCCATTATTAGAAAACAGGTTCAGGAGGCACAGTGGGAGGATCAAGGAGATTGCAGTGCGGCAGGTGACGGAAAGGTGGGGGGAGGTTGGTAATGAAATTGTATGTGATTGTGTGTCTGTCGGAGAAGGAGCTTAGTTGTTTTTCGATTCTATTGTGGAGTGTTATGTTAAGGGGGGGGATGTTGGACTCCTGGTGAATGGAGAGAGAGGTTTGGAAGTCGAACCATTTCGTCCCAAGAGCGAAACGAATTGCTCGGTTTTGAACTTTTTGAAGTTTAGAGAGGTTGGAGGGAGCAGAGAGAGAGAGGGCAAGAGGGCAGTAGGTTAAGAGAGGGAGAATGAAAGCTTTGTAGAGGTGAAGTTTTGTTTTTGTGCTGCTGTCGCGAAATCTTTCCAGGTTGCTCAGGGCCTTGGCGGCTATGGTTGCTTTTTGTTTTATATGTATATTGAAGTTGAGGTGCTTATCTATGGTGAGGCCAAGCACTTTGTTGTTGTTACTGATGGGGATTGGGGTGGGGATTGGAGTAATTCTGTTTAGTGAGATTTGGCGGGGCTGACTTCTTTTAATGTTGAAATAAGTGACTTTTGATTTTTCGGGATGGGAGAGAATTCGCCATTTCATCTCCCACAGGCTAGTCGCCATCAGTTCCCATTGAATTTTGTCGGTTAGGAGATCTAACGACCTGGCACGGGCCAATTGCGTTACATCGTCCGCGTATTGAATAGTTAGTGAGTCATTGTGGGCTGGGAGGGGTAGGTCAGCTGTGTACATGTTAAAAAGGGTGGGGGAGAGTACGGAGCCTTGTGGGACTCCAGCCTGAGGGGTGAAAAATGGCGAAAAGTTGCCCTGGTGGCGGATTCTTGTCTGTCTCTCATCCAGAAAACTACACAAGATGCGTTGTGTTAGAAAAGGGAGATTGAAGTTATTACAAATTTTGTATTTCAAACCGGTGTGCCAAACGGTGTCAAAAGCTTTCTTGACATCTTTTGTCACGAGTGCTGTCTTGTAATATGGCTTGTTGAAATTTAGGTAGGCTACTATGCTGTTAAGGGCGTCCTCAGTTGAGGCGTTCCTCCGGAAACCGAACTGCTGTGGTGCCAGCAATCCGTTACATTCGAGGAACGCTCTCAATCTTAAGTTGATTAGACGTTCAAAAGTTTTTCCAAGAATTTCAAGGAGGCTTATGGGGCGATAGTTTTCTGGTAAGTGAGAGTTTTTTCCGGGCTTGGCAATAAGGGTGATGTTTGAAATTTTGAAAGCCTTTGGGAAGTATCCAGAGGCGAGGCAAGCATTGAAAATTTTTGTCAGGCTGGATATGATTTCTGGAGGAAGGCTCCGCACCATCGGCCATGTGACTCCTGAGGGGCCGGGGGCTCGCCGCGGAGTATGTCTGAGCAACCTGGTGACATCCTCCTCCTCAATGGGTGTGGTGAGAGGGTGTTGGGGATCTAGGTGTGTTAAGTGTATAATGTTATGTGGTAGCGTGTTTGCTATGTTTCGGCGCACAAGATCGGTGATGTGGTGTATGTGGGCAATACTGGGCTCATGGGGAGGGAAAGGGTGTGGTTGGAAGGTGTTGCACCAGTGTGTCTGGAAGGTGTTGGTGACCTGGTCTGGGTTGGTGACTCGATCACCGTTCACTAGGAGGTACTCGAATCTTTCCCGGTGGCATCCCTTCAGCTTGTGCACCATGTGCCAGAACTGAGTAGGATTTTTGCAGCGAGCTCCGTCCATAAGGGAGACTAGGTTCCTCCAGTGAGCGCTGTGGTCATCCTGTAGGCTATTTAGTATGTGTGTGCGAAGGGTGCAGAGGTCTCTGTAGATGGGTATGTGGTTGTGCATGTTTTGTAAAAAGCGTGTTCTGTAGCACACTAGTAGTCGTTGTGTTTTTATGGAGGGTCTGAAGTCTATGTGAATTTTGTGTTGTTTCTTTGGTGTGTGTCTGTTGGCTGATGTCAGGATGTCACTATGTAGTGTCTCTAGGGCACTGTCTATTATTGTATAGGGTTGGCCTTCGAGCTGTGGTGGTTGGTGTAGGTCTGAAAGAGTTTTCCTGAATCCCTCCCAGTCGGCGGAGCGGTAGTCGGGGACAGGTGGGGATGGGATAGATATGGGGTTTGAGGATATTTTTAGAATTAGGGGGACGTGGTCTGAACCACAGATGGGTCCGTAGGAGATGTGGTGATGGAAAGGTAGGGATTGCCGGTTGGAGAGGATGAGATCCGGCCTGCCATTCCCATTGTGGGTATAGCAGGTAGGAAAGTCAGGGCCAAGGAAGCGGAGGCGTTTCAGTTGTGTAAGTTGTAGAAGTTGGTGTCCATGTTGGTTGTTCTTGGTGTGTCTAAATGCTGTGTGACTGGCATTGAGGTCTGCCAGTATATAGGCTGGTATGTTTGTGTGATTGAAGAGATTGTTGAGACTGGTGAGAGGGAGCCCTGTATCCGGTCTGCTGTATGTGGTGGCAATAAGAAATATCCCGTGTTGTGTTTCGATCCTGGTGGCCAGGAAGTGTGCTGAAGGCCAGTCGGTTATGTGGATGTGTTTGATGGTGCATTTGACCATGACAGCTACGCCATCATGACGTGTACCTGTAGTGTAACGTGTGTTATATCCATATAGCTTAATTGGTTTTGTTGGTGAACCTGTGTGGTTCAGGAGGACGATGTCTGGGTCGGTTGATCGAATAGCTTCTGAAATAAGGTGCCGGTTATTCCAGTAGCCGCGACAATTTAGTTGCATGATCGTAATCATGTTTTCTTAACTCTCGATGTGGTTCGTGTGGGTCTAGGGGAGGTGGGTTGTGTACCCGGAATGTGTCTTTTATGTGCGGTGTTACTGGCTTGTGTTGGTGTGTTTTCGTTCGTTTTTGTGGTGGAGGTAGTGGTAGGAGTGGGGCTGTGGGGTTGCGTTTTCCCAGAAACTGTGTCCTCACCGGTAGCTAGGTTCCCGGTTGGAAGGAGGCTGGATTGTTCGGTGGAGGAGGAGTTTGGTTCCTGATTAGGGACTGTAGGAGCTTCTGTTTGTTCAGCAAGGTGGTGTTGTTGGTTTGTTTGTGTAGGGGCTTCTGTTTGTTCCACAAGCTTTTGTTGGTAGTGTTGTTGATTTGTTTGTGTGAAATTTGGTGGGAGTTTTATTGTTGGACAACCATTGTACTCCAGCAGTGAGTTCATGGTTTCTGCTTGTTTTCTCAGGTCACCGAAGGAGGTTTGTATGGAATATTTGATTATAATTTCGGCTAGTAGCAGTTTTTCCATGTTTGTGTTAGAAATTGTGTTCATGTGTGTTGGGGTGGCAGGTGTGGCTGCTTGAGCGTAGGAGTTGTTTGGCTGTGAAGAGGTTGTTGGTGTTGCTGTTATGGAGTTTTGTTGTTGCTGCTGGGTGCGTTTAACTGGGCATTTGAACGAGACAGCAACGTGTTCGCCGTCACAGTTAGCGCATTTTAATGTGGTTGATTGGCAGTTTCTATAATCGTGGCCCTTAGCTGCACACTTAGAGCACACTTGTTCTTTCTCCTTACATTGGTTTGTTCTATGACTGAATTTATAACACTTATAACATTGATTTACCGGACGGTATTCCTCAATGCTGACGTTGTAAGAGGGTATTATTTGGGAAAAGAGTTTGATTCCTTTCTTCTGCGCCTGTTCTGCCTGCTGTCTCGATCGTAGCTTTAGTTTGATCATGTGTACTTTTTGTATGAGTTTTATGTCGTCGATCTGGATTCCGTTTTTTTCTTCGATCTCCTCTCGGAGATCCTCGCTGGTTTTTTTCAGTATATAATCGTCGACTCGACGGGCAAGGATTGTTCGAGCGGCGATTTGCTCCGGAGACTCTACGAGCTCGAAGCCTAGAAGTTTTAAATTTTCGGTTGCCTGTTCTGTGGTGTGTTTTTCACGGTCC
>NW_026973777.1:227500-240000 GCF_035594125.1 Scylla paramamosain | reverse complement strand
GGTGAAACTTTTGCTGTTGCCTTGGACATAATTATCAAAAGCTTTTGATAGAGTCTGGCACAAAGCTTTGATTTCCAAACTACCCTCCTACGGTTTCTATCCTTCTCTCTGTTTACTTCATCTCAAGTTTCCTTTTTGACCGTTCTATTGCTGCTGTGGTAGACGGTCACTGTTCTTCTCCTAAATCAATTAACAGTGGTGTTCCTCAGGGTTCTGTCCTGTCACCCACTCTCTTCTTATTATTCATTAATGATCTTCTAAACCAAACTTCTTGTCCTATCCACTCCTACGCTGAAGATACCACCCTGCACTTTTCCACGTCTTTTCATAGACGTCCAACCCTTCAGGAGGTAAACATATCACGCAGGGAAGCCACAGAACGCCTGACTTCTGATCTTTCTAAAATTTCTCATTGGGGCAGAACAAACTTGATATTGTTCAATGCCTCAAAAAATCAATTCCTCCATCTATCAACTCGACACAACCTTCCAGACAACTATCCCCTCTTCTTCAATGACACTCAACTGTCCCCCTCTTCTACATTGAACATCCTCGGTCTGTCCTTTACTTATAATCTGAACTGGAAACTTCACATCTCATCTCTAGCTAAAACAGCTTTTATGAAGTTAGGTGTTCTGAGACGTCTCCGCCAGTTTTTCTCACCCCCCCAGCTGCTAACTCTGTACAAGGGCCTTATCCGTCCATGTATGGAGTATGCTTCACATGTCTGAGGGGGGTTCCACTCATACTGCTTTTCTAGACAGGGTGGAATCAAAAGCTTTTCGTCTCATCAACTCCTCTCCTCTAACTGACTGTCTTCAGCTTCTCTCTCACCGCCGCAATGTTGCATATATAGCTGTCTTCTACCGCTATTTTCATGCTAACTGCTCTTCTGATCTTGCTAACTGCATGCCTCCCCTCCTTCCGTGGCCTCGCTGCACAAGACTTTCTTCTTTCTCTCACCTCTATTCTGTCCACTTCTCTAACGCAAGAGTTAACTAGTATTCTCAATCATTCATCCCTTTCTCTGGTAAACTCTGGAACTCCCTGCCTGCTTCCGTATTTCCACCTTCCTATGACTTGAATTCCTTCAAGAGGGAGGTTTCAAGACACTTATTCATCATTTTTTGACCACTGCTTTGACCCCTGTATGGGACTGGCATTTCAGTGGGCATTTTTTTTATTACATTTTTGTTGCCCTTGGCCAGTGTCCTTCCTACATAAAAAAAAAAAAAAAAATAGTAGTAGTAGTAGCAGTAGTAGTAGTAGTAGTAGTAGTAGTAGTAATGCTATTTTTCATATATTTAGTAATTTTTTTTTTTCATATTATTATTTATATTTATATTTTTTGTTTTGTTTTGACATTCATACGAATGCTATAAAGGTGAAGCATAGAAATTTATTTGATTGATTAATTAATTTATATATCTATTTATTTTGATTTTTTTAAATTAATTAATTTATTTATTTTTATTATTATTATTTTTTTTTTTATGTCTCTATGATAAGCAAAGCATTATAGAATTTATGAAAGCACATATCCTCTAGAGTCTTGCCCTACAAAAGATTCTGTAAAGTAAAAAATAAAGGGAATAAGTGTCAGTGACGTTTGATGAATAGAGGAAGGCGTGGCAGAAATTACCATAAAACGTATATAAATGAAAATTTATCTTCCTCGTATTTTCCAACTTGCGTTTGCTTCTTGAAAATTTAACTGGGTGGGTCATATAGCAGACATATTGTTCTTTCCTCCATTGTAGTTTGTTTCCAGCAAGCCCCCTAAATAAAGTTTCTGTTTTTTTTTTTTTTTTTTTTTTTTTTAAGAAATGAGGAATTACATTCTAACGCTGATCACTGAGCGGAGCGTAGACGAGCTGCTATCCTCAAGGACGTTACCTCTCTCTCTCTCTCTCTCTCTCTCTAAATAAGACTTTAAATAAAAAGAATATATATATATATATATATATATATATATATATATATATATATATATATATATATATATATATATATATATATATATATATATATATATATATATATATATATATATATATTAAAAGACAATGAATATCCTCTGGGGAAGGGGTGACAATCCTTATTTAACCCTTAATTTCAGTTGAATTTTGACAAGTCTACGTTAAAATGTTTCCATTTTTCTGCAGTGATAAAGAAACGTAGAGGGGTAGCTAATATATTTAATTGTTAATTGTATCTTTTTTTCTTTCTTTTTTTCATTTATTCTTTTATTAATTTTTCTTTTCATTGCTTAATTATGCATTATGCCGACACTGCAGGTTACAATTGCAGATATTGCAAGTATTTTTGACACAATACAAGTACATCCAGCTAAACTATTGCTACAGTATAGAGAGAGTATTTCGATTACATACCTTATTCTTCATCTTCTTTTCTTCTTTTTTTTTTTTAATAAATATAATAATAAATAAATAAGTAAATAGGTATTGTCAAATGAAATCGTCGAGATTACGCAGGGGTTTCGGGCAATACTTGGATGGGTGACTACACAAGCCTCATCTGTCTGAAAAAAAAAAAATAAATAAAAAAAATAAGAATAAGAATAGGGAGAATGAACGAAAATTTTAAGTAATAAAGATAACAGTAAGAATTATTATAACAAGAATAAGAAAAATTACAATAAAGGAATATAAAAAAAAAGAAAGAAAGCATCCCATGTCTTTCTTCCTAATTGTCATAGAAGGGTGAATTCTTTTGTATATTTTCCAACATTTCCAATACAACGATATGAATGGGGGAAGAAAGAATAAGAATAATAGAAAGAAGGCCTCCCAACACCTAGTTCTCCGGTCTTGGCCAATTAGCTAACGGCGGGATCAGCGCAGTTAAGCAGGGGGTCCTCGAAGAACTTGGATGGGTGACCACAAAAGCCTCATCTCTCTGAGAATAGAAAAAAATAGCAATAAGAATGAGGAGAATGAACGAAAAACGAAAATAATAAAATAACAATAACAACTATAATAAAAAAAAGAAGATTAAGAATAAAAAGAACAAAAATAAGGGAAAAAAGTAATAATATATCTCTCTTGCTAATTGTCGTAGAATTATGAATGAAGGGTTAATTTTAGTGCATATTTTCCAACATTTTCAGCACAACAATGCAACAACAATACAGGAAAGAATAAGAATAAGAGAAATAAGCCCTCCCAACACCTTGTTCTCCGCTCTTGACCAATCAGCTGACGGCGGGATCAGCAAGGTTAAGCAGGGGGTCCGGGCAGAACTTGGATGGGTGACCGCACAAGCCTCATCTCTCTAAAAGTAGGATAAATAAGAATAAGATAAGGAAGAATAATAAAAAAAAATGAAAATAATAAAGATAACAATATTAATTATGACAAGAATAAGAAAAAAATAGAATAAAAAGAATGAAAAAAATAAGAATATCACAACTTTCTTGCTAATTGTCTTAGAATTTTAAATGACATGTCAGTTCTGCTGTATATTTTCCAAGATTTGTTATGAATGAGGGAAGAAAGAATAAGAATAAGAATAAGAATAAGAACAAAATGAATTAGACTAACAATAATGATCACATCTTTCATGCGGTGACTGCGTGGGCGATGAGCCTCACTGGACGTTTCTGACCAATCACAAGGCAGGGTTGGAGTCGTCGGGCCCACCCGATTCATATATAAAGGGATTTTGTGGGAAGCGCGGGCAGACTCAGCTGAGTGTTCGTTGTGAGTTGTTGTTACCACAACTATGGCACGTACCAAGCAAACGGCTCGCAAGTCCACTGGTGGCAAGGCGCCCCGCAAGCAGCTTGCTACAAAGGCAGCTCGCAAGTCTGCTCCAGCCACTGGAGGTGTCAAGAAACCCCACCGTTACAGGCCTGGAACCGTTGCTCTCCGTGAGATCCGCCGTTATCAGAAGAGCACTGAGCTGCTTATCAGGAAACTGCCTTTCCAGCGCCTGGTGCGTGAAATTGCTCAGGATTTCAAGACTGACCTCCGCTTCCAGTCCTCTGCTGTCATGGCTCTCCAGGAAGCTTCCGAGGCTTACCTCGTGGGTCTGTTTGAGGATACCAACCTGTGCGCCATCCATGCCAAGCGCGTGACTATCATGCCAAAGGACATCCAACTGGCTCGTCGCATCCGTGGCGAGCGTGCCTAAGAAGTCATCCACGAATGATCTTCATAACAGCAATATCTAGGCCCTTTTTAGGGCCAAACATCTCTTTCATTAAAGAATTTTCATAGACAATCTGTTTGGTTTTGTGGAAGAAAATATTTATTTTCCATCTTTCAGTATCAGGTATCGACTTTCAACTCAATATCCTTCCCCCCTTTTTTTTTTTTTATATTATTATTATTATTCCCTCTTCCATGGCCATATCTCTTTCACTTGGGAGAATTTTTATCTTTCTTTATCTCTATTTTTTTTTTATCTTTTCTTTATCTCCACAGAATAATAATCACGATAATAATAAGCATAATAATAATAATAATAATAATAATAATAATAATAATAATAATAATAATAATAATGATACAATAATTATTATAATAATAATCATAATAAAAACAACAATATTAATATTATTAATAATGATAATAATAATAATAATAATAATAATAATAATAATAATAATAATAATAAAAATAATAATAATAATAATATTAATAATAATAACAATAATTATAATAATAATGCATTTGTCTATATCGTATCTTTTTTCCTTTTCAAGTGTGGCTCCAATGGAGCCGGGTATTATTTTATACTGGCAGCAGTATACTGGCCGCCTGTTTACTTGGAGGAGGTATACTTGGTAACAGCCTTGGTGCCTTCAGAAACAGCGTGTTTTGCCAGTTCACCAGGCAGAAGAAGACGGACAGCGGTCTGGATTTCCCGGCTGGTGATGGTGGAGCGCTTGTTATAGTGTGCCAGGCGGGATGCCTCGGCAGCGATGCGCTCGAAAATGTCATTCACGAACGAGTTCATGATTGACATGGCCTTGGAGGACACGCCAGTGTCTGGGTGGACTTGCTTGAGCACCTTGTAGATGTAGATGGAGTAGCTCTCCTTCCTCCTGCGCTTCTTCTTCTTGTCGCCCTTGGCAATGGCCTTCTGTGCCTTGCCAGCTTTCTTGGCAGCCTTTCCTGATGCTTTGGGAGGCATAGTGTCGCCGTACTGCTGTGAGAACGAGTGTGCGTTTTCTTTTTTCTTTTTTTATTGAGGAAGTGGATGTTATAAAGGAGCGGGGGTGGGGGTAGGTGAGAGGACGGGAAAAAGTGTGTGAAATAAATGAAATACAGTTGGAGGTAGAAAGTGTCCGGGCGGTCCGGGAAGCTTTTTTTTTTTTTTTTTTTTTTTTTTTTTTTTTTTTTTTTTTTTCCAAGTGATGAAGGATACATTATGTATAGTACATACATGATAATACACATGATATATAAACTATTTTGCATAACATTGTAGTTATATATATCAAGGTGGAGAGCAAAAACATATTATATGTACGTAAATATTAAAAAATAAGTAATATAACGTGACATGAAAGCAAAAATTATGTAATACAAGAAATACACATATATGATACATTGCACAACATTGTATATTAGATATTACCTAGTGAAGGGCAAGACATAGTAAATATTTGTAACAAATAATACAGAAACACATAACGTAACATGATAACGAAAGTTTTGTAATACAAATAACGTAACATGATAACGAAGGTTTTGTAATACAAGAAACAGGAGCAGCTTGTTGAGGAACAATAAACATTGAGAGTGCAATAATTAAAGTGTCATAATTTATAGATTTTATATAAATAAATGAGTAAATAAAAAAGGAAAACACAAGGATGTACAATAAACATTGAGAGTGCAATAATTAAAGTGTCATAATTTATAGATTTTATATAAATAAATGAGTAAATAAAAAAGGAAAACACAAGGATGTACATAAGGGAAGTTATGGGTTTGGTTTAACTCATCTATCGGTACCGGGGTGCAGGGCTGGGGTCCATCTCGAGTGTCAACAGGCTCCGTGGAAACCATGCATGTTGGTGGTTGGGGGCCTCTCTGTGTAGTTCCTGTAGGGCAGAGAACTGTTCCCAGCCCATTTCCTCCAGTCTTTGCCAGACTCTGTACGCCAGGGCGTGGAGCCTGACGTTGAGGGCTGGGATGGAGGCCTCCTCGTGCATGGCTTCCGCTGTTTGGAAGTCGTCCCAGCGAACGTCCAGAGCAAATCGTAGGGCTGCGTTCTGCACTCGCTGGAGCCTGCTGATGGCGTATTTGCTGAAGGCGTGCGTGGGGACAGGGGGATATGTGAGAACCGGGATCACCAGAGTCTTGATAAGGTGGAGCTTAAGGTCGCGGTTTAGGTCCCTGAAGCGGTACAAAGCTCCCAGGGCCCTCCTTGCCTGTTGGATTCGGCTTGATACATGGGAGGTGTAGCCCCGTCCTGAGAGCTGAAGCCCCAGCAGCCTCCCACGTGGTTGGAAGTCGACCAGGTCTCCTTCCACTAGCAGAGGTGTTGGGTTGTGGGTGGCCAGGGGGATGACCGCGAACTTGTTCAAGTTTGTCCGGATTCGCCACTCTTCCTCGTACCTGTTGACTCTGGCGATCTCCCTTCCTGTCCTGGAATTGAGCATCCTGGACGACCTCCCTGGATGAAAGATGAGCTGGGTGATGTCGTCTGCATACTGGACGTTTATTCCAGCATTGGAACTCGGACAGTCCCGGGTATAGATGGCGTAGAGTGTGGGGGAGAGGACACTCCCTTGTGGGACCCCAGCTGAGAGAGGGAACGGTGGCCCTGTGCGGTTGCCAATTCTGATCCTGGCAGTCCTGTCCTCCAGGAAGTCGCAAAGCAAACGTTCTATAGGACCGGGGAGCCCTAGGTTTAATATCTTGAACTTGAGTCCAGGATGCCAAACCTTATCGAAAGCCTTGCTTACATCCCGAAGGACAAGGTTGCATCTGCTACCAGATGCCTCCTGGACCGCCAAGGTCTCTGTGACAACCGCAATGGCATGGGTCGTCCCCACTCCCCTCCGGAATCCATATTGCCCGGGACTGAAAACACCATCTCCCTCCAGGTGGTCGCGCAGGCGCTTGGTGATTATTCTCTCCAGCAGCTTCCCCGGGGTCTCCAGAAGTGAGATGGGGCGGTAGTTTTCTGGGCGGGAAGGATCCTTCCCAGATTTCGCCACCATCCTCATCTCAGCTTCCTTGAAGCCGTCAGGGAAGTAGCCGGCAGAGAGGGCAGAATTAAAGATGTCACACAGCCTTCCCACAGCCCGGTCTGGAAGATGGTTCAAAATGAGCTTATTGATCGAGCTCCTGCCGGGGCAGGTTGCTTTACTCGTCTTGATGGCGTTCCGGATCTCCTCAGAGGAAATGAGACAATCAAGTGCTGAGGCACCAGACAGTCTCACAGGGTCTGCTGTGTCGTACGGGAAGGTCCTGTCTACGTGCTGTCTAAGGTAATCCAACACAGTGTTGTTGTCCTCAAAGTCATTGTCATCGTCCTGGAAGACAGGCTCCCATATTGCAGTCAGTAGTTTTTCTTTGTCTATGGCTGAGTAGTGTCGGTGTCCGTTCCCGTCAGTCAGGAAGGCTGAGTCAGGTCCAGTGGCACGACCAGAGAGTCTTTTTACGTCTGTCCAAAATTTCTTAGGATCATTATGGGAAGAGGCCAGTCTTGCTAGGGTATGGCCCCAGCAATTTGCGGCCTCATCCCGTCTAGAATCAGTTAGTGTCTGTCTAAGCTGTCTGTACCTTCTGAAATTGTCGTATGTCCATCCAGTCCTGGTTGCCTGGTCAAGTAATGCCTGGAATTGTATTCTGGTCATTTGTGTTGTCCTGGAGGGTCTAGGGCATGGAATCGTCCTATATACCGTCTTAGGTATGTGTCTGTCAGCTACTGTCCTAATTGTCCGCATCCAAAGGTCCAGAGCATCGTCAATGTCTTCTAGTCCCGCATGGGAAATGTTTGGCAGGTTCGTCATGGCAAGTTGGTCATCTTCTTTAAAGCTGTCCCAGTCAGCGGAGTGGAAGGAGAAAGTTGGGGTTGTGGCGATAAGTATAGGGGAAGAGCAGATATCAATCACCATAGGGAGGTGATCACTTGAGGTCAGAGGTCCTGGGGAAACATAGTGTGCAAAAGAATTGGAGGGGTTGGTTAGGATGATGTCAGGGGAGGAAGGGGCATTGGGGCCGAAGTAGGTAGGAAAAAAAGGTCCAATGTGTCTAGCAGTCTGTCGACGAAGATAGTCTGCGAGGTCACGGCCTACTGTATTAGTGGAAGTGTTTCCTAGAGTAGGGTGTCTAGCGTTTAAGTCTCCGGCAAATAACACAGGGGAGTTTCTACGAAAAAGTCTAAGAAAGTCAGGGTGGGGAAGGAAGGGCCGACGGGGGGGAAGATAGGAAGTGGCGACAGTCAAGGGTCCGACCTCTGTCTCTATATCAATGGAAAGAGTCTCAGATAAGTAGTCATCCTCTAGTCTTGAGTATTGCAGTCTAGTTCGAATCGCTATTGCTACACCGTCGTGGAGTTCGTTGGTAGTGTTGCGTTGTATTATCCTGTATCCTGGTATTTTAAGTCTTTTGTCATGTGTTAGACCGTGACTGTTGATTAAAACAATGTCAGGATCAAACTGTCTGTATGTGTTGCTTAAGTCGTACTTACGTCCATTCCAGGCTAGAACATTATGTTGGATTACCCTTAGTCGAGTCATCGTCCTGTCCTAGAGCGTATCTGCTTCCTCTGACGGGAGGATCTGGGGCGCCGGTTAGGTGGGGGACTTGCCTGCTGAACTCGTTCGATTTGGGGGTCTTGGGATGTTTGCCTACTCAAACTCAGGGAGCGAGATGGAGAGGAGGTCTTCCTAGGGTGTTGGGGGACAGAGCTGTGGTCTTCCGAGTCGTGTTCTACGTCGACTTCGTCGTTCTCCGGGTCCGTGTCTTCGTAGTCAGAGGAGGAAGATGCTGGGAAGTCATTCCTGGGTTCAATGGGGATGGGGGATGCCAGAGGGTCCTGGATTGGTTGCATCTTTCCCGTGATGGCTTTAATGATGGCATGCGAGGGTGGGTTGGGAGGCAACTTGATGTCTGGTAGGTTATTCATTGCCAGGCTGGCAGAGAGGGTGGTTTGGAAAGAACCAGGTGTTGCGCAGTTGACCATGTGCGCGTGCATGACGCACACGAGGCCAGTAAGGTTGAAAGCTGGCACTTCCTGGGGAGTAGAAGCAGCGGCTTGGGCATAGGAAGTGGAGGCCTTCCTCATCGCCTCCTTACGCATGCGTTCCTCCTTCTCTTTTAGTGCATTTTTCCGGGCAGGGCAGCGCATGGCCATACAACTGTGTGCCTGGCCACAGTGAAGGCAGCGTTTCTCTATTGCGTGGCAGTCTCGGAAGGAGTGCTCGTTGCTGGAGCACTCAGAGCACACTCTGAATCCTTGAGGTCGGGGGCATTGCCTAGTTGAGTGGTCCTCAATAGCATAACAGGTGTTGCATGTAAGTAGAGGTGTGTAGGTTTCCTCCTTTATCTGGTGGGGAGGAAGCGAGATCGAAAAAAGGAGGAGACCTTCCTCTCGAGCCCTTCTTGCCATCTGACTGGAGCGGAAAGTGAACTTGACAGTGTTCGATCTGTGGAACTTGAATACTTCCTGGATCTTTGCCCAGGTCTGGACACGTTCCACTTCCGCTCGCATTTCCTCAGTGTCATGTTGGTACACCAGGTCATCCAGTCTGAAGCAGATTACTGTTCTTTTCGCTTTAAGTTCTGGCGGTAGGATAGCTGTAAAGTTGTCCTGTGAGAGTTTATGGAGCAGGTCATCTTGAAAAATTGCGTCAGTGTCCTTATCTGAAGCAGTAAGGACTATTACTGCGTCAGCGGAGGGAATGAGTCGTGTCACTCTCACAGTAGGCGCCAGAAGTTGGAGGAGTCGGCTTCTGGTGCCGAGCTCCTTTGGGCGTAGGTGTTTAATTTTAACTCGCCCCATGGCTGGGCCTTAAAGGAGCTAGGGGAAAATCCTAAGCCATCAGGAAAGGTCAGGTACTGTTGACACAGGACACTGGGGTAGCACTGAGAATACGTGTATCACTGAAGCATTGAGAACACGTGTATCACTGAGGCACTCACTTTTACGGGTGGGGTAGGGAGTAAATCCTGGGCACTGGGGACTAAATCCTTGGCACTGCGAGTAAATGGGCGGCGAGATGGGGTAAAACCCTGGGCACTAAGGAGCAGAGTCGAGTAAATCCTGGGCACTGTAGAGGACGGGAACTAAAACCAGGCACTGTAGAGATGGGGACACTGTATTTCGCGGCTCACAAGCAGGCCCAGTACTGGGTGGCAGAGATGTGTCCAGTCCGGCGGCAGAAACTAGGCTGGCTGGTGCGCGCCAGTGTGGGAAGCCGAGGGCTGATTGCTACTGAGCGCGAGATAGGGTATATCTCTCACGGTGACTAAGGGTACACACTCCTGTGCGTGCCTGTGTGAAGGGCTGTGGGCTGATTGCTACTGAGCGCGAGATAGGGTATATCTCTCACGGTGACTAAGGGTACACACTCCTGTGCGTGCCTGTGTGAAGGGCTGTGAAGGGCCAATCACATTGCGCGCTGGGACGGGGACCCGCGATCCTGATCCGGAATAAGGGAGGAAGCTCTTGTCTCTCTCTCTCCCACCGAGCTGGGTCGGGGAAGACACAGATACGTGCGTTTTCTCAGTTGAAAAGTGGTATATATATTAGCGTGCCTACTCAGGATCAGGAGTCGCCACCTCAGCGAGCGTCCTGATTGGTCCAGACGCGCTCTGGGCCGATCTGATCTCGCGTATATATAGCCGTTTTTCCCAAAATTCACTACTTGCTCGCAGAGCTACCGACGAGGTTAGAGTACTCGCGCTCCTCATTTATCACCAACAACAACAACTACTACTACTACTACTACTACCACAACATCCATTATCATGTCTGGACGCGGCAAGGGAGGAAAGGTGAAGGGAAAGTCAAAGTCCCGTTCCAGTCGTGCTGGACTCCAGTTCCCGGTCGGCAGGATTCATCGCCTTCTAAGGAAAGGCAACTACGCCGAGCGCGTGGGTGCTGGTGCCCCCGTGTACCTTGCGGCAGTTATGGAGTACCTGGCTGCTGAAGTCCTTGAGCTTGCCGGCAATGCCGCCCGTGACAACAAGAAGACTCGCATCATCCCACGTCACCTGCAGCTGGCCATCCGCAACGACGAGGAACTTAACAAGCTCCTCTCCGGAGTCACCATTGCACAGGGTGGCGTGCTGCCCAACATTCAGGCCGTGCTCCTTCCCAAGAAGACTGAGAAGAAGTAAATAAAGGGCCTCCCTCCCCTTCAGCCAATATCACCATCAATCCGGCTCCTCTTCGGAGCCACACGTTCAAACATCTAGAGAGTTGTGTAGACTATACTGGTATATCAATAATAAGCAAGTAGTGTATACTATATTTCTACTAATGTACCTGCTGTGTGTCACAGTGGAGAGTTGATTAGATGTGTTGCCTATTGTGATATGTTGAGCGTCTTTTTCATCTCAATGTATATTTTGTTTTATGAGAAACTGAGAACGATGTGGGGCGTGATCATTGAAATAAGTCAATGATAATAATAATAATAATAATAATAATAATAATATTAATAATAATAATAATAATGATAATAATAATAATAATAATAATAATAATAATAATGATAATAATAATAATACTTGGAGAAGACCTGATGAAGTGAGAAAGATGGTTATAATTAATAATGGTTTCTTTTCTTAGCTCAGATAGTGATAGTGAACATGGTTATGAGAAAGTAGTAGTAATAATAGTAGTCTATGGTCCTTCTTTCTTTTCATGTTTGTGGACCTTAAAAAGGTCCGGGAGATGATGTTATTCAATGATGATAATGCAAGCTGAATAGCTGGCACCATCTCAATAATGGAGCGATTTAACCACCAAATCCGTACAGGGTACGGCCCTGACGCTTGAGGGCGTAGACAACGTCCATGGCAGTAACGGTCTTACGCTTGGCGTGCTCGGTATAGGTGACAGCATCCCTGATAACATTCTCAAGGAACACCTTGAGCACCCCACGAGTCTCCTCGTAGATGAGACCAGAGATGCGCTTGACGCCACCTCGGCGAGCTAGACGACGGATAGCAGGCTTGGTGATTCCCTGGATGTTATCACGCAGAACCTTACGGTGACGCTTGGCGCCTCCCTTTCCAAGACCCTTGCCTCCCTTGCCGCGGCCAGTCATGGTGATGAGAGCTGCTAGTACGACGTCCGAACGGTCTAACAGGAAGCTCACGAATGTGCCTCAAAATTTTTGTCGCGCGGTATATATTGAGCCAGAGCGGTCGTGCGTGTAGTAAATTACTATTTTCCCTGTTTTTCTCACTTAATTTAACATTATCGGGTCATATGCATAGGTTTTCTGTTTCAGTGTTGACCCTGCAACTGCACATTTATGACTAAATTCACATACACAAGCA
>NW_026973777.1:212500-222500 GCF_035594125.1 Scylla paramamosain | reverse complement strand
TTACATTTTTGTTGCCCTTGGCCAGTGTCCTTCCTACATAAAAAAAAAAAAAAAAATAGTAGTAGTAGTAGCAGTAGTAGTAGTAGTAGTAGTAGTAGTAGTAATGCTATTTTTCATATATTTAGTAATTTTTTTTTTTCATATTATTATTTATATTTATATTTTTTGTTTTGTTTTGACATTCATACGAATGCTATAAAGGTGAAGCATAGAAATTTATTTGATTGATTAATTAATTTATATATCTATTTATTTTGATTTTTTAAATTAATTAATTTATTTATTTTTATTATTATTATTTTTTTTTTTTATGTCTCTATGATAAGCAAAGCATTATAGAATTTATGAAAGCACATATCCTCTAGAGTCTTGCCCTACAAAAGATTCTGTAAAGTAAAAAATAAAGGGAATAAGTGTCAGTGACGTTTGATGAATAGAGGAAGGCGTGGCAGAAATTACCATAAAACGTATATAAATGAAAATTTATCTTCCTCGTATTTTCCAACTTGCGTTTGCTTCTTGAAAATTTAACTGGGTGGGTCATATAGCAGACATATTGTTCTTTCCTCCATTGTAGTTTGTTTCCAGCAAGCCCCCTAAATAAAGTTTCTGTTTTTTTTTTTTTTTTTTTTTTTTTTAAAGAAATGAGGAATTACATTCTAACGCTGATCACTGAGCGGAGCGTAGACGAGCTGCTATCCTCAAGGACGTTACCTCTCTCTCTCTCTCTCTCTCTCTCTAAATAAGACTTTAAATAAAAAGAATATATATATATATATATATATATATATATATATATATATATATATATATATATATATATATATATATATATATATATATATATATATATATATATATATATATATATATATATATATATATATATTAAAAGACAATGAATATCCTCTGGGGAAGGGGTGACAATCCTTATTTAACCCTTAATTTCAGTTGAATTTTGACAAGTCTACGTTAAAATGTTTCCATTTTTCTGCAGTGATAAAGAAACGTAGAGGGGTAGCTAATATATTTAATTGTTAATTGTACCTTTTTTTCTTTCTTTTTTTCATTTATTCTTTTATTAATTTTTCTTTTCATTGCTTAATTATGCATTATGCCGACACTGCAGGTTACAATTGCAGATATTGCAAGTATTTTTGACACAATACAAGTACATCCAGCTAAACTATTGCTACAGTATAGAGAGAGTATTTCGATTACATACCTTATTCTTCATCTTCTTTTCTTCTTTTTTTTTTTTAATAAATATAATAATAAATAAATAAGTAAATAGGTATTGTCAAATGAAATCGTCGAGATTACGCAGGGGTTTCGGGCAATACTTGGATGGGTGACTACACAAGCCTCATCTGTCTGAAAAAAAATAAATAAATAAAAAAAATAAGAATAAGAATAGGGAGAATGAACGAAAATTTTAAGTAATAAAGATAACAGTAAGAATTATTATAACAAGAATAAGAAAAATTACAATAAAGGAATATAAAAAAAAAGAAAGAAAGCATCCCATGTCTTTCTTCCTAATTGTCATAGAAGGGTGAATTCTTTTGTATATTTTCCAACATTTCCAATACAACGATATGAATGGGGGAAGAAAGAATAAGAATAATAGAAAGAAGGCCTCCCAACACCTAGTTCTCCGGTCTTGGCCAATTAGCTAACGGCGGGATCAGCGCAGTTAAGCAGGGGGTCCGGGAAGAACTTGGATGGGTGACCACAAAAGCCTCATCTCTCTGAGAATAGAAAAAAATAGCAATAAGAATGAGGAGAATGAACGAAAAACGAAAATAATAAAATAACAATAACAACTATAATAAAAAAAAGAAGATTAAGAATAAAAAGAACAAAAATAAGGGAAAAAAGTAATAATATATCTCTCTTGCTAATTGTCGTAGAATTATGAATGAAGGGTTAATTTTAGTGCATATTTTCCAACATTTTCAGCACAACAATGCAACAACAATACAGGAAAGAATAAGAATAAGAGAAATAAGCCCTCCCAACACCTTGTTCTCCGCTCTTGACCAATCAGCTGACGGCGGGATCAGCAAGGTTAAGCAGGGGGTCCGGGCAGAACTTGGATGGGTGACCGCACAAGCCTCATCTCTCTAAAAGTAGGATAAATAAGAATAAGATAAGGAAGAATAATAAAAAAAAATGAAAATAATAAAGATAACAATATTAATTATGACAAGAATAAGAAAAAAATAGAATAAAAAGAATGAAAAAAATAAGAATATCACAACTTTCTTGCTAATTGTCTTAGAATTTTAAATGACATGTCAGTTCTGCTGTATATTTTCCAAGATTTGTTATGAATGAGGGAAGAAAGAATAAGAATAAGAATAAGAATAAGAACAAAATGAATTAGACTAACAATAATGATCACATCTTTCATGCGGTGACTGCGTGGGCGATGAGCCTCACTGGACGTTTCTGACCAATCACAAGGCAGGGTTGGAGTCGTCGGGCCCACCCGATTCATATATAAAGGGATTTTGTGGGAAGCGCGGGCAGACTCAGCTGAGTGTTCGTTGTGAGTTGTTGTTACCACAACTATGGCACGTACCAAGCAAACGGCTCGCAAGTCCACTGGTGGCAAGGCGCCCCGCAAGCAGCTTGCTACAAAGGCAGCTCGCAAGTCTGCTCCAGCCACTGGAGGTGTCAAGAAACCCCACCGTTACAGGCCTGGAACCGTTGCTCTCCGTGAGATCCGCCGTTATCAGAAGAGCACTGAGCTGCTTATCAGGAAACTGCCTTTCCAGCGCCTGGTGCGTGAAATTGCTCAGGATTTCAAGACTGACCTCCGCTTCCAGTCCTCTGCTGTCATGGCTCTCCAGGAAGCTTCCGAGGCTTACCTCGTGGGTCTGTTTGAGGATACCAACCTGTGCGCCATCCATGCCAAGCGCGTGACTATCATGCCAAAGGACATCCAACTGGCTCGTCGCATCCGTGGCGAGCGTGCCTAAGAAGTCATCCACGAATGATCTTCATAACAGCAATATCTAGGCCCTTTTTAGGGCCAAACATCTCTTTCATTAAAGAATTTTCATAGACAATCTGTTTGGTTTTGTGGAAGAAAATATTTATTTTCCATCTTTCAGTATCAGGTATCGACTTTCAACTCAATATCCTTCCCCCCTTTTTTTTTTTTTATATTATTATTATTATTCCCTCTTCCATGGCCATATCTCTTTCACTTGGGAGAATTTTTATCTTTCTTTATCTCTATTTTTTTTTTATCTTTTCTTTATCTCCACAGAATAATAATCACGATAATAATAAGCATAATAATAATAATAATAATAATAATAATAATAATAATAATAATAATAATAATAATGATACAATAATTATTATAATAATAATCATAATAAAAACAACAATATTAATATTATTAATAATGATAATAATAATAATAATAATAATAATAATAATAATAATAATAATAAAAATAATAATAATAATAATATTAATAATAATAACAATAATTATAATAATAATGCATTTGTCTATATCGTATCTTTTTTCCTTTTCAAGTGTGGCTCCAATGGAGCCGGGTATTATTTTATACTGGCAGCAGTATACTGGCCGCCTGTTTACTTGGAGGAGGTATACTTGGTAACAGCCTTGGTGCCTTCAGAAACAGCGTGTTTTGCCAGTTCACCAGGCAGAAGAAGACGGACAGCGGTCTGGATTTCCCGGCTGGTGATGGTGGAGCGCTTGTTATAGTGTGCCAGGCGGGATGCCTCGGCAGCGATGCGCTCGAAAATGTCATTCACGAACGAGTTCATGATTGACATGGCCTTGGAGGACACGCCAGTGTCTGGGTGGACTTGCTTGAGCACCTTGTAGATGTAGATGGAGTAGCTCTCCTTCCTCCTGCGCTTCTTCTTCTTGTCGCCCTTGGCAATGGCCTTCTGTGCCTTGCCAGCTTTCTTGGCAGCCTTTCCTGATGCTTTGGGAGGCATAGTGTCGCCGTACTGCTGTGAGAACGAGTGTGCGTTCAGTTTCAGTTTCAGTTTATTAAAGAAAGTTACATGAAAAAATGGGGAACAAGATATACAATAGTCAAAGGGGGGGGGGGAGGGGGTTACAAAGTAGGGGAGAAACACAGAAAAATTACAGGAAAGAAAGTGGCCGGGCGGTCCGGCTAGCTATTCTTACTACTAGTATGCCTGAGCTCTTTTTATTGGGCATATTTTGTAGTTTACATAATTATTTAACTATTTTACATAAATTAGAAATATTATGTACAAAATATACATTTATTTATATCTGGGCAAGGGAGCGTCTTGCCCTTCAGTGATGAGGAGGCTTCTGGGGAACCAGGCATGTTGCTGGTTCGGTGCCTCCTCGTGTAGCCTCAGGACATTCCTAATGTATTCCCCGTCATCGTCCTTCAGGCGTTGCCACACCGCCTCAGCCATGAGGTGCAGCCTGACGTTGATGGCGGGGAGGGATGCTCGATGGTGGAGTTCTTCACTGGTGATGAAATCCTGCCAATTGGTATTGAAGATGAAGCGGAGCGCTGAGTTCTGAACCTTCTGGAGCCGACTGATGGCCCGCCTGCTCATGGCGTGAGTGGGGATCGGTGGGTAAGTGAGGACAGGGATCACCAGGGCCTTCACCAGGTGGAGTTTTATGCCTTCCTCCAGGTCCCGGAACCTGTACAGGGAAGCTAGCGCTGAACGGGCTTGTGCAACCCGTGCCGTGATGTGGGTGGTGTAGCCCCTGCCCGTGACCCTGAGGCCCAGGATGGAGCCCTGCCTCTTGAAGGCGACTGGCTCCCCCTGCACATGGAGGGGGACTGGCCGGTGTGCCGCCATGGGGATGACGGTGAACTTGGCAAGATTTGTCCTTATTTTCCACCGTTTCTCGAAGTCATTGACCCTGGTGATCTCCCTCTCGGTGCGAGCGTTGAGCATGGCTCCAGACCTGCCAGGATGAAACACGACCTGCGAGACATCATCTGCGTAGAGGATGTTGGTACCAGCTGCTGAGCCCGGATAGTCGCTGGTGTAGATGGTGTAGAGGGTGGGAGAGAGGACACTGCCCTGGGGCACGCCACTCTCTAGGCCGAACACTGGGCCGAGGTGGGAGCCGACTTTAATCCTCGCCGTCCTGTCCGCCAGGAAGTCGCAAAGCAGTCTGGTAACTGGGTCTGGGAGACCCAGCTGTAGCACCTTGTACTTGAGTCCAAGGTGCCACACTTTGTCAAACGCTTTGCTTACATCCCGGAGGACGAGGTGGCATCGGAAGCGGGAGGCCTGGTGTAGAGCCAGTGTCTCCGTGGCCACAGCTATGGCGTGGGTTGTCCCTCTCCCCCTCCGAAAGCCGAACTGCCCAGGGTGGTAGAGGCCGTGTCCATCCAGGTGGTCCCGAAGCCTGCTCGTGACAATTCTCTCGAACATTTTCCCTGGGACTTCCAGAAGGGAGATGGGCCTATAGCTGGCAGGACTGGTGGGAACCTTTCCAGGTTTCACCACCAGCCGCATCTCCGCTTCCTTCCAGCCGTCAGGGAAGTATCCAGCTGACAGGGAGGCGTTTAGAATCTCCTGCAGTCTGTCCAAGGCACTGACTGGGAGATGGGAGAGGATTGTCTTGTTGATCCCACTCTTGCCGGGGCAGGTGGCCTTGGTGGACCGGATGGCCCGGGTCAGCTCCAGAGACGAGATCCGGCAGTTAAGCGGGGAATCGCCTCGCAGTCTGGTGGGGTCAGCTGCTCCGTACGGGTGCGTGTCTTGGATGCGAGGTCTAAGGCGATCCAGCACGTCTTCTTCGTCGGAGTCTAACTCGTCCTCCTCCTGGAATACCCTCTCCCAGGTGGAGGTGTGGAGACGAGCTTTGTCAGCGTCTGAGTAATGTTTATGTCCTTGGTCGTCAATTAAGTATGAGTCTGGTTTTACTGTGCGTCCTGAAAGCTGTTTAACTTTTTTCCAGAAGACCCTGGGGTTTTTGTGGCTTGCAGCTAAGCTGGCAAGCCTGCTTCCCCAGTGATCCTTGGATTCCTGTCGTCTTCTGTCTGTCAATGTGTGTCTCAACTGTATGTAGCGACGGTAATTGTCAATTGTCCATCCAGTCTGGGAAGCCTGTTCCCTTAGCGCGTCGAACTGAATTCTAGTTATTTGTGTCAGTCGGGAGGGTCTGGGTTGCGGGTCTACTCTGTACGTGGTCTTAGGTATGTGTCTGTCAGCTGTCGTCTTAACAGTATAAGTCCAAGTCTGCAAAGCTCTGTCTATTTCCTCAAGGGAAGCTTGGGAAATGTCATGATAATTAGTCATCTGAAGTCCATTGTCATTAGTGAATTGTTCCCAGTCTGTCCTATGGTATGCGTAGGTCGGCAGTGTGGGAGTGAGTAAAGGAGAGGTAGAAATGTCAAGAATTAGGGGAATATGGTCACTTGTGGTGAGAGGTCCTGGTGTAATGGTGTAGTGGAGAAAGTTAAGGCGGTTAGTAAGAACAATGTCAGGAGAAGAAGATGAGAGAGGTCCGTAATAGGTGGGGAAGTCAGGTCCAATGTGTTTTGCAGTTTGTCGTCTGAGATAGTCGATGAGGTCTCGTCCTACTTGGTTGGTTGTCGCTGTACCTAATGTCGGGTGTCGAGCGTTGAGATCCCCAGCTAAAAAAACAGGGGATTGTCTGCGTAATAATCTAAGAAAGTCAGGGTGGGGAATAAAAGGTCTTCGCGGAGGAAGGTATGATGTGGCTATTGTGAGGGGGCCGTCTGGAGACTCTATTACTACGGCAAGAGTCTCTGAGAGGAAGTCATCCTCAATCCTATGCCTAATTGTCTTCCTAATTGCAATAGCCACTCCGTCCATCTGTTCGTTGCTGAAATTTTGTTGGTAGGTCCTAAAGCCTGGGATTTTTAATCGTTTTTCGTCCTTTAGTCCATGACTGTTGATAAGAACAATGTCTGGGTCAAACTGTCTGTACGTATTAATCAAGTCAAACTTACGTGTGTCCCATGTCAAGACGTTGTGCTGGATCACCCTGAGACGACGCATCATTTTCGGTAGCTACGCGTCCTTCTTGGTGTGTGGGAGTTCCGAAGATGATCCGGGAGAGGGCCATTGGTGAGGGAGGCAAAGAGCCTGGGCTCCACCGACTTACAGAGCCGGTGAAAGGGGCCTTTGGTGTTCTTCAGCCACTGAAGGACATCCTCCGTGGCGTTGTGTTCCCCATTGTGGCCGACTTTGAAGCGACCTTCCTGGATCCCCTTGTGGATCTTGGGTCCGGTGAGGGGGGAAGGCCAGGTGTCGTCGTTTGACTTTATAACAGTTACTGCGATACGGGGGGCGTCGTACGGTTGCTGGGACTGTTGGCCATGTTCTGTATCCTCTTCCTCGGAGTCATCTTCCTCTTCGTCAGAAGACTGAGCACGCTCGTCCTCCGAGTCAGGCTTCTGCGTGATGGGAGGTGGATTGTGAGTAGCAGAGCTTGAGGAGTGAGGGGATGTCTCGTCACTTGTGAGACATTTTATGATGGCGAGAGAGGGCACTGTCTGGGGTAGTTTGACGTCCGGCAGGCCGTTCATAGCAAGGCCTTCCGAGAGAGTCCTCTGGAAGGTCCCCGGAGTTGCAGCTTCTGCCATGTGTGCATGAAGCACACACAGTACACCCTTGAGACTGATCTTGCTCAAGTCACTAGCTGGTTGAGTGCCTGCAGAAGAGGCTGCTAGGGAGTAAGTGGCTGGCTTGGTTCTTTCACTTTTCAGTAGGTCTGTCTTCTCCCTCAAGGCTCTCTTTCTCACTGGACACCTCATAGCTCGGGCACTATGGTTTTGCCCACAGTGAAGACAACGTTTCTCAGCAGCCCTGCAGTCTCGGAAAGTGTGGTCTTCTTGGCCACACTCGGAGCACACTTGGTAGGAAGAGGGCTTGTGGCAAAATCTTGTTTCATGTTCCTCTACTGCATAGCACTTGTTGCATGTCATCAAGGGGACGTAAACCTCTTCCTCTATTTGTGACGGGGCTACCGAGAGGCAGAACATGAGCAAGCCATGTTCCTTGGCCTTTCGTGCCATGTCACCGGTGGTGAAGGTGATTTTAATGGTCTTCGACCTCGGGAACTTGAAGATTTCCACCACCTTTGCCCATGATTGACGACTCTCAATATCTTCTTTGATATCCTCCGGGGAGTTGTCATAGACTAGCTCATCTAGCCTCAGGCACACAACTGTGCGCCTGGACTTGAGCTCTGTGCGTTTTCTCAGTTGAAAAGTGGTATATATATTAGCGTGCCTACTCAGGATCAGGAGTCGCCACCTCAGCGAGCGTCCTGATTGGTCCAGACGCGCTCTGGGCCGATCTGATCTCGCGTATATATAGCCGTTTTTCCCAAAATTCACTACTTGCTCGCAGAGCTACCGACGAGGTTAGAGTACTCGCGCTCCTCATTTATCACCAACAACAACAACTACTACTACTACTACTACTACCACAACATCCATTATCATGTCTGGACGCGGCAAGGGAGGAAAGGTGAAGGGAAAGTCAAAGTCCCGTTCCAGTCGTGCTGGACTCCAGTTCCCGGTCGGCAGGATTCATCGCCTTCTAAGGAAAGGCAACTACGCCGAGCGCGTGGGTGCTGGTGCCCCCGTGTACCTTGCGGCAGTTATGGAGTACCTGGCTGCTGAAGTCCTTGAGCTTGCCGGCAATGCCGCCCGTGACAACAAGAAGACTCGCATCATCCCACGTCACCTGCAGCTGGCCATCCGCAACGACGAGGAACTTAACAAGCTCCTCTCCGGAGTCACCATTGCACAGGGTGGCGTGCTGCCCAACATTCAGGCCGTGCTCCTTCCCAAGAAGACTGAGAAGAAGTAAATAAAGGGCCTCCCTCCCCTTCAGCCAATATCACCATCAATCCGGCTCCTCTTCGGAGCCACACGTTCAAACGTCTAGAGAGTTGTGT
Organism: Scylla paramamosain; assembly: GCF_035594125.1. Classification (NCBI taxonomy): domain Eukaryota; kingdom Metazoa; phylum Arthropoda; class Malacostraca; order Decapoda; family Portunidae; genus Scylla; species Scylla paramamosain. Next base: position 213,563 of record NW_026973777.1, on the reverse strand, counting down.
AGACTATACTGGTATATCAATAATAAGCAAGTAGTGTATTTATTTTCGAGTTAGTTATTTGTTATTATTATTATTATTATTTAGTCAGGCACGCAAGTGACCGAGAATAAATATGTATACTATATTTCTACTAATGTACCTGCTGTGTGTCACAGTGGAGAGTTGATTAGATGTGTTGCCTATTGTGATATGTTGAGCGTCTTTTTCATCTCAATGTATATTTTGTTTTATGAGAAACTGAGAACGATGAGGGGCGTGATCATTGAAATAAGTCAATGATAATAATAATAATAATAATAATAATAATAATAATAATAATAATAATAATAATAATAATAATAATAATAATAATAATGATAATAATAATAATACTTGGAGAAGACCTGATGAAGTGAGAAAGATGGTTATAATTAATAATGGTTTCTTTTCTTAGCTCAGATAGTGATAGTGAACATGGTTATGAGAAAGTAGTAGTAATAATAGTAGTCTATGGTCCTTCTTTCTTTTCATGTTTGTGGACCTTAAAAAGGTCCGGGAGATGATGTTATTCAATGATGATAATGCAAGCTGAATAGCTGGCACCATCTCAATAATGGAGCGATTTAACCACCAAATCCGTACAGGGTACGGCCCTGACGCTTGAGGGCGTAGACAACGTCCATGGCAGTAACGGTCTTACGCTTGGCGTGCTCGGTATAGGTGACAGCATCCCTGATAACGTTCTCAAGGAACACCTTGAGCACCCCACGAGTCTCCTCGTAGATGAGACCAGAGATGCGCTTGACGCCACCTCGGCGAGCTAGACGACGGATAGCAGGCTTGGTGATTCCCTGGATGTTATCACGCAGAACCTTACGGTGACGCTTGGCGCCTCCCTTTCCAAGACCCTTGCCTCCCTTGCCGCGGCCAGTCATGGTGATGAGAGCTGCTAGTACGACGTCCGAACGGTCTAACAGGAAGCTCACGAATGTGCCTCAAAATTTTTGTCGCGCGGTATATATTGAGCCAGAGCGGTCGTGCGTGTAGTAAATTACTATTTTCCCTGTTTTTCTCACTTAATTTA
>NW_026973777.1:202500-207500 GCF_035594125.1 Scylla paramamosain | reverse complement strand
TTGAATTCCTTCAAGAGGGAGGTTTCAAGACACTTATTCATCATTTTTTGACCACTGCTTTGACCCCTGTATGGGACTGGCATTTCAGTGGGCATTTTTTTTATTACATTTTTGTTGCCCTTGGCCAGTGTCCTTCCTACATAAAAAAAAAAAAAAAAATAGTAGTAGTAGTAGCAGTAGTAGTAGTAGTAGTAGTAGTAGTAGTAATGCTATTTTTCATATATTTAGTAATTTTTTTTTTTCATATTATTATTTATATTTATATTTTTTGTTTTGTTTTGACATTCATACGAATGCTATAAAGGTGAAGCATAGAAATTTATTTGATTGATTAATTAATTTATATATCTATTTATTTTGATTTTTTAAATTAATTAATTTATTTATTTTTATTATTATTATTTTTTTTTTTTATGTCTCTATGATAAGCAAAGCATTATAGAATTTATGAAAGCACATATCCTCTAGAGTCTTGCCCTACAAAAGATTCTGTAAAGTAAAAAATAAAGGGAATAAGTGTCAGTGACGTTTGATGAATAGAGGAAGGCGTGGCAGAAATTACCATAAAACGTATATAAATGAAAATTTATCTTCCTCGTATTTTCCAACTTGCGTTTGCTTCTTGAAAATTTAACTGGGTGGGTCATATAGCAGACATATTGTTCTTTCCTCCATTGTAGTTTGTTTCCAGCAAGCCCCCTAAATAAAGTTTCTGTTTTTTTTTTTTTTTTTTTTTTTTAAAGAAATGAGGAATTACATTCTAACGCTGATCACTGAGCGGAGCGTAGACGAGCTGCTATCCTCAAGGACGTTACCTCTCTCTCTCTCTCTCTCTCTCTCTAAATAAGACTTTAAATAAAAAGAATATATATATATATATATATATATATATATATATATATATATATATATATATATATATATATATATATATATATATATATATATATATATATATATATATATATATATTAAAAGACAATGAATATCCTCTGGGGAAGGGGTGACAATCCTTATTTAACCCTTAATTTCAGTTGAATTTTGACAAGTCTACGTTAAAATGTTTCCATTTTTCTGCAGTGATAAAGAAACGTAGAGGGGTAGCTAATATATTTAATTGTTAATTGTATCTTTTTTTCTTTCTTTTTTTCATTTATTCTTTTATTAATTTTTCTTTTCATTGCTTAATTATGCATTATGCCGACACTGCAGGTTACAATTGCAGATATTGCAAGTATTTTTGACACAATACAAGTACATCCAGCTAAACTATTGCTACAGTATAGAGAGAGTATTTCGATTACATACCTTATTCTTCATCTTCTTTTCTTCTTTTTTTTTTTTTAATAAATATAATAATAAATAAATAAGTAAATAGGTATTGTCAAATGAAATCGTCGAGATTACGCAGGGGTTTCGGGCAATACTTGGATGGGTGACTACACAAGCCTCATCTGTCTGAAAAAAAATAAATAAATAAAAAAAATAAGAATAAGAATAGGGAGAATGAACGAAAATTTTAAGTAATAAAGATAACAGTAAGAATTATTATAACAAGAATAAGAAAAATTACAATAAAGGAATATAAAAAAAAAGAAAGAAAGCATCCCATGTCTTTCTTCCTAATTGTCATAGAAGGGTGAATTCTTTTGTATATTTTCCAACATTTCCAATACAACGATATGAATGGGGGAAGAAAGAATAAGAATAATAGAAAGAAGGCCTCCCAACACCTAGTTCTCCGGTCTTGGCCAATTAGCTAACGGCGGGATCAGCGCAGTTAAGCAGGGGGTCCGGGAAGAACTTGGATGGGTGACCACAAAAGCCTCATCTCTCTGAGAATAGAAAAAAATAGCAATAAGAATGAGGAGAATGAACGAAAAACGAAAATAATAAAATAACAATAACAACTATAATAAAAAAAAGAAGATTAAGAATAAAAAGAACAAAAATAAGGGAAAAAAGTAATAATATATCTCTCTTGCTAATTGTCGTAGAATTATGAATGAAGGGTTAATTTTAGTGCATATTTTCCAACATTTTCAGCACAACAATGCAACAACAATACAGGAAAGAATAAGAATAAGAGAAATAAGCCCTCCCAACACCTTGTTCTCCGCTCTTGACCAATCAGCTGACGGCGGGATCAGCAAGGTTAAGCAGGGGGTCCGGGCAGAACTTGGATGGGTGACCGCACAAGCCTCATCTCTCTAAAAGTAGGATAAATAAGAATAAGATAAGGAAGAATAATAAAAAAAAATGAAAATAATAAAGATAACAATATTAATTATGACAAGAATAAGAAAAAAATAGAATAAAAAGAATGAAAAAAATAAGAATATCACAACTTTCTTGCTAATTGTCTTAGAATTTTAAATGACATGTCAGTTCTGCTGTATATTTTCCAAGATTTGTTATGAATGAGGGAAGAAAGAATAAGAATAAGAATAAGAATAAGAACAAAATGAATTAGACTAACAATAATGATCACATCTTTCATGCGGTGACTGCGTGGGCGATGAGCCTCACTGGACGTTTCTGACCAATCACAAGGCAGGGTTGGAGTCGTCGGGCCCACCCGATTCATATATAAAGGGATTTTGTGGGAAGCGCGGGCAGACTCAGCTGAGTGTTCGTTGTGAGTTGTTGTTACCACAACTATGGCACGTACCAAGCAAACGGCTCGCAAGTCCACTGGTGGCAAGGCGCCCCGCAAGCAGCTTGCTACAAAGGCAGCTCGCAAGTCTGCTCCAGCCACTGGAGGTGTCAAGAAACCCCACCGTTACAGGCCTGGAACCGTTGCTCTCCGTGAGATCCGCCGTTATCAGAAGAGCACTGAGCTGCTTATCAGGAAACTGCCTTTCCAGCGCCTGGTGCGTGAAATTGCTCAGGATTTCAAGACTGACCTCCGCTTCCAGTCCTCTGCTGTCATGGCTCTCCAGGAAGCTTCCGAGGCTTACCTCGTGGGTCTGTTTGAGGATACCAACCTGTGCGCCATCCATGCCAAGCGCGTGACTATCATGCCAAAGGACATCCAACTGGCTCGTCGCATCCGTGGCGAGCGTGCCTAAGAAGTCATCCACGAATGATCTTCATAACAGCAATATCTAGGCCCTTTTTAGGGCCAAACATCTCTTTCATTAAAGAATTTTCATAGACAATCTGTTTGGTTTTGTGGAAGAAAATATTTATTTTCCATCTTTCAGTATCAGGTATCGACTTTCAACTCAATATCCTTCCCCCCTTTTTTTTTTTTTATATTATTATTATTATTCCCTCTTCCATGGCCATATCTCTTTCACTTGGGAGAATTTTTATCTTTCTTTATCTCTATTTTTTTTTTATCTTTTCTTTATCTCCACAGAATAATAATCACGATAATAATAAGCATAATAATAATAATAATAATAATAATAATAATAATAATAATGATACAATAATTATTATAATAATAATCATAATAAAAACAACAATATTAATATTATTAATAATGATAATAATAATAATAATAATAATAATAATAATAATAATAATAATAATAAAAATAATAATAATAATAATATTAATAATAATAACAATAATTATAATAATAATGCATTTGTCTATATCGTATCTTTTTTCCTTTTCAAGTGTGGCTCCAATGGAGCCGGGTATTATTTTATACTGGCAGCAGTATACTGGCCGCCTGTTTACTTGGAGGAGGTATACTTGGTAACAGCCTTGGTGCCTTCAGAAACAGCGTGTTTTGCCAGTTCACCAGGCAGAAGAAGACGGACAGCGGTCTGGATTTCCCGGCTGGTGATGGTGGAGCGCTTGTTATAGTGTGCCAGGCGGGATGCCTCGGCAGCGATGCGCTCGAAAATGTCATTCACGAACGAGTTCATGATTGACATGGCCTTGGAGGACACGCCAGTGTCTGGGTGGACTTGCTTGAGCACCTTGTAGATGTAGATGGAGTAGCTCTCCTTCCTCCTGCGCTTCTTCTTCTTGTCGCCCTTGGCAATGGCCTTCTGTGCCTTGCCAGCTTTCTTGGCAGCCTTTCCTGATGCTTTGGGAGGCATAGTGTCGCCGTACTGCTGTGAGAACGAGTGTGCGTTTTCTCAGTTGAAAAGTGGTATATATATTAGCGTGCCTACTCAGGATCAGGAGTCGCCACCTCAGCGAGCGTCCTGATTGGTCCAGACGCGCTCTGGGCCGATCTGATCTCGCGTATATATAGCCGTTTTTCCCAAAATTCACTACTTGCTCGCAGAGCTACCGACGAGGTTAGAGTACTCGCGCTCCTCATTTATCACCAACAACAACAACTACTACTACTACTACTACTACCACAACATCCATTATCATGTCTGGACGCGGCAAGGGAGGAAAGGTGAAGGGAAAGTCAAAGTCCCGTTCCAGTCGTGCTGGACTCCAGTTCCCGGTCGGCAGGATTCATCGCCTTCTAAGGAAAGGCAACTACGCCGAGCGCGTGGGTGCTGGTGCCCCCGTGTACCTTGCGGCAGTTATGGAGTACCTGGCTGCTGAAGTCCTTGAGCTTGCCGGCAATGCCGCCCGTGACAACAAGAAGACTCGCATCATCCCACGTCACCTGCAGCTGGCCATCCGCAACGACGAGGAACTTAACAAGCTCCTCTCCGGAGTCACCATTGCACAGGGTGGCGTGCTGCCCAACATTCAGGCCGTGCTCCTTCCCAAGAAGACTGAGAAGAAGTAAATAAAGGGCCTCCCTCCCCTTCAGCCAATATCACCATCAATCCGGCTCCTCTTCGGAGCCACACGTTCAAACATCTAGAGAGTTGTGTAGACTATACTGGTATATCAATAATAAGCAAGTAGTGTATTTATTTTCGAGTTAGTTATTTGTTATTATTATTATTATTATTTAGTCAGGCACGCAAGTGACCGAGAATAAATATGTATACTATATTTCTACTAATGTACCTGCTGTGTGTCACAGTGGAGAGTTGATTAGATGTGTTGCCTATTGTGATATGTTG
>NW_026973777.1:162500-197500 GCF_035594125.1 Scylla paramamosain | reverse complement strand
CTTCTTATTATTCATTAATGATCTTCTAAACCAAACTTCTTGTCCTATCCACTCCTACGCTGAAGATACCACCCTGCACTTTTCCACGTCTTTTCATAGACGTCCAACCCTTCAGGAGGTAAACATATCACGCAGGGAAGCCACAGAACGCCTGACTTCTGATCTTTCTAAAATTTCTCATTGGGGCAGAACAAACTTGATATTGTTCAATGCCTCAAAAAATCAATTCCTCCATCTATCAACTCGACACAACCTTCCAGACAACTATCCCCTCTTCTTCAATGACACTCAACTGTCCCCCTCTTCTACATTGAACATCCTCGGTCTGTCCTTTACTTATAATCTGAACTGGAAACTTCACATCTCATCTCTAGCTAAAACAGCTTTTATGAAGTTAGGTGTTCTGAGACGTCTCCGCCAGTTTTTCTCACCCCCCCAGCTGCTAACTCTGTACAAGGGCCTTATCCGTCCATGTATGGAGTATGCTTCACATGTCTGAGGGGGGTTCCACTCATACTGCTTTTCTAGACAGGGTGGAATCAAAAGCTTTTCGTCTCATCAACTCCTCTCCTCTAACTGACTGTCTTCAGCTTCTCTCTCACCGCCGCAATGTTGCATATCTAGCTGTCTTCTACCGCTATTTTCATGCTAACTGCTCTTCTGATCTTGCTAACTGCATGCCTCCCCTCCTTCCGTGGCCTCGCTGCACAAGACTTTCTTCTTTCTCTCACCTCTATTCTGTCCACTTCTCTAACGCAAGAGTTAACTAGTATTCTCAATCATTCATCCCTTTCTCTGGTAAACTCTGGAACTCCCTGCCTGCTTCCGTATTTCCACCTTCCTATGACTTGAATTCCTTCAAGAGGGAGGTTTCAAGACACTTATTCATCATTTTTTGACCACTGCTTTGACCCCTGTATGGGACTGGCATTTCAGTGGGCATTTTTTTTATTACATTTTTGTTGCCCTTGGCCAGTGTCCTTCCTACATAAAAAAAAAAAAAAAAATAGTAGTAGTAGTAGCAGTAGTAGTAGTAGTAGTAGTAGTAGTAGTAATGCTATTTTTCATATATTTAGTAATTTTTTTTTTTCATATTATTATTTATATTTATATTTTTTGTTTTGTTTTGACATTCATACGAATGCTATAAAGGTGAAGCATAGAAATTTATTTGATTGATTAATTAATTTATATATCTATTTATTTTGATTTTTTAAATTAATTAATTTATTTATTTTTATTATTATTATTTTTTTTTTTTATGTCTCTATGATAAGCAAAGCATTATAGAATTTATGAAAGCACATATCCTCTAGAGTCTTGCCCTACAAAAGATTCTGTAAAGTAAAAAATAAAGGGAATAAGTGTCAGTGACGTTTGATGAATAGAGGAAGGCGTGGCAGAAATTACCATAAAACGTATATAAATGAAAATTTATCTTCCTCGTATTTTCCAACTTGCGTTTGCTTCTTGAAAATTTAACTGGGTGGGTCATATAGCAGACATATTGTTCTTTCCTCCATTGTAGTTTGTTTCCAGCAAGCCCCCTAAATAAAGTTTCTGTTTTTTTTTTTTTTTTTTTTTTTTTAAAGAAATGAGGAATTACATTCTAACGCTGATCACTGAGCGGAGCGTAGACGAGCTGCTATCCTCAAGGACGTTACCTCTCTCTCTCTCTCTCTCTCTCTCTAAATAAGACTTTAAATAAAAAGAATATATATATATATATATATATATATATATATATATATATATATATATATATATATATATATATATATATATATATATATATATATATATATATATATATATATATATATATATATATATATATATATATATATATATATTAAAAGACAATGAATATCCTCTGGGGAAGGGGTGACAATCCTTATTTAACCCTTAATTTCAGTTGAATTTTGACAAGTCTACGTTAAAATGTTTCCATTTTTCTGCAGTGATAAAGAAACGTAGAGGGGTAGCTAATATATTTAATTGTTAATTGTATCTTTTTTTCTTTCTTTTTTTCATTTATTCTTTTATTAATTTTTCTTTTCATTGCTTAATTATGCATTATGCCGACACTGCAGGTTACAATTGCAGATATTGCAAGTATTTTTGACACAATACAAGTACATCCAGCTAAACTATTGCTACAGTATAGAGAGAGTATTTCGATTACATACCTTATTCTTCATCTTCTTTTCTTCTTTTTTTTTTTAATAAATATAATAATAAATAAATAAGTAAATAGGTATTGTCAAATGAAATCGTCGAGATTACGCAGGGGTTTCGGGCAATACTTGGATGGGTGACTACACAAGCCTCATCTGTCTGAAAAAAAATAAATAAATAAAAAAAATAAGAATAAGAATAGGGAGAATGAACGAAAATTTTAAGTAATAAAGATAACAGTAAGAATTATTATAACAAGAATAAGAAAAATTACAATAAAGGAATATAAAAAAAAAGAAAGAAAGCATCCCATGTCTTTCTTCCTAATTGTCATAGAAGGGTGAATTCTTTTGTATATTTTCCAACATTTCCAATACAACGATATGAATGGGGGAAGAAAGAATAAGAATAATAGAAAGAAGGCCTCCCAACACCTAGTTCTCCGGTCTTGGCCAATTAGCTAACGGCGGGATCAGCGCAGTTAAGCAGGGGGTCCGGGAAGAACTTGGATGGGTGACCACAAAAGCCTCATCTCTCTGAGAATAGAAAAAAATAGCAATAAGAATGAGGAGAATGAACGAAAAACGAAAATAATAAAATAACAATAACAACTATAATAAAAAAAAGAAGATTAAGAATAAAAAGAACAAAAATAAGGGAAAAAAGTAATAATATATCTCTCTTGCTAATTGTCGTAGAATTATGAATGAAGGGTTAATTTTAGTGCATATTTTCCAACATTTTCAGCACAACAATGCAACAACAATACAGGAAAGAATAAGAATAAGAGAAATAAGCCCTCCCAACACCTTGTTCTCCGCTCTTGACCAATCAGCTGACGGCGGGATCAGCAAGGTTAAGCAGGGGGTCCGGGCAGAACTTGGATGGGTGACCGCACAAGCCTCATCTCTCTAAAAGTAGGATAAATAAGAATAAGATAAGGAAGAATAATAAAAAAAAATGAAAATAATAAAGATAACAATATTAATTATGACAAGAATAAGAAAAAAATAGAATAAAAAGAATGAAAAAAATAAGAATATCACAACTTTCTTGCTAATTGTCTTAGAATTTTAAATGACATGTCAGTTCTGCTGTATATTTTCCAAGATTTGTTATGAATGAGGGAAGAAAGAATAAGAATAAGAATAAGAATAAGAACAAAATGAATTAGACTAACAATAATGATCACATCTTTCATGCGGTGACTGCGTGGGCGATGAGCCTCACTGGACGTTTCTGACCAATCACAAGGCAGGGTTGGAGTCGTCGGGCCCACCCGATTCATATATAAAGGGATTTTGTGGGAAGCGCGGGCAGCCTAGAGACACCCCGTGAGCGTACAATCCCTACCTCAGGGCTAGATATTCAGGGTCTCCTCTCTCCATCTAGGATCCCCCTCGGGATATAGGTTCTAGGGCGACAGGAAACAACAATAGGTTGTTTATAGGCCACTCGTGGTTGTAGCACCCTAAAGGCTGTAGCGCCAAAAGGCTGTAGCGCCACTCACGCCTAATAACACTTTTCCACCACAGATTCTCTCCTACAGGGCTGCAGCATCATAGGGCCCGGCCCTATGATAAGATGGCCGCCCCACGCCCCCCTGACCGGACAATAAGGTACCGGATTAAAACTGCCAACATCCCTGCCGACCTCAGCAATGCCTTTTTTACCAGGACCCAGGTTCCCCACACAAAATGCTTTAAATCTGGCCCTTACATTATCGTTGGTCTAGCCAGTGAGGCTGATCGCGAAAGACACACCACTCACCAGGCAAACGAAAACTTAAAACTCCTAGGTTTCGAGCTTGTTGAGTCTCCAGAGGAAATATCCGCCAGGACCATCCTTGCCCGCCGTGTGGACGACTATTTACTGAAAAAAACTAACGACGATCTCCGAATGGAGATTGAAGCTAGAAACGAAACCCAAATTGAAGAAATACACGCAATCCCAAAAGCTCACATGATTAAAATACGTCTCCGGTCGAAACAACAGGCCGACCTCATCAAAAATAAAGGCATCAAAATATTTTCGCAAATAGTACCTTCTTATAACATTAATATTGAAGAATACAGACCGGTTACACAGTGTTACAAATGCTATAAATTCAGCCACCGCACTAACCAGTGCAAAGACACTGAACAGATCTGCTCTAAGTGTGCAGCTAAGGGCCACGACTACAAGAACTGCCAATCATCCACCTTAAAATGCATAAACTGTGAAGGGGAACACACAGCGGTCTCCTTTAAATGTCCCATAAAACGTGAGAGTCAGCAACAACAAAACTCTCCAAAACCTACCCCAATTACAACTACCTATGCACAAGCCACCACACCCAATACTTCCACACAAACTACTTCTAACACAAACACAAACTCAGAGAAACTTCTGCTTGCAGAAATTATCATAAAATATTCAATTCAGACCTCTTTTGGCGACTTAAAAAAGCAAGCTGAAACCATGAATTCCCTGCTTGAATATAACGGTTGCCCCACAATAAAGCTTCCACCAAACTTCCAACAAACCAACCAACAACACTTTAAACAACATTTCCAACAAAACGAAGAGATACACACTCCAACACCCCCACTTCAGCAACCCGAACTTACCACACCCAACGACACCAGTTCCCTCTCACCTAGGGACATGGGCTCCGAAGAAGACCCAGCTTCTGGTGAATCGCAGCCCCAGAAGTCCCCTCCAACACAATCCACTCCTACCACTACCATTACCAGTGCCATTACTTCTACCAACACAACCAACAACACCACAAAAAAGACTGACACAAAACGCCTGCTCACAAACCAACCCCAACCTTCACCCCCATCTACACGAACCGCATTAAGGGGTAGGAAAAACACCTAACACACTCAACAATGATCACAGTAGTACAACTAAACTGTCGCGGTTTCTGGAATAACAGACACCTTATCTCAGAAGCAATTCGATCTATCGATCCAGACATCGTCCTTCTCAACCACACAGGCACACCTCTTAAACCCATCAAACTTTACGGATACAACACACGCTACACAACAGGTACGCGCCATGATGGCGTAGCTATCATGGTAAAATGTACCATCAAACACATCCACATAACCGACTGGCCTTCAGCTCACTTCCTGGCCACCAAGATCGAAACACAACACGGGCAATTTCTAATCGCCACAACGTACAGCAGACCGGATACTGGGCTCCCTCTCACCAGCCTCAACAATCTCTTCAACCACACAAACCTACCAGTCTACATACTGGCAGACCTTAATGCCAGTCACACAGCATTTCGACATAACAAGAACAACCAACACGGACACGAACTTCTGCAACTCACACAACTAAAACGCCTCCGTTTCCTTGGTCCTGACTTTCCTACCTGCTATACCCACAATGGGAATGGCAGGCCGGATCTCATTCTCTCCAATCGGCAGTCCCTACCTTTCCACCACCACATCTCCCAAGGACCCCTCTGTGGTTCAGACCACGTTCCCATAATCCTAAAAATATCCTCCAACCCCATATCTATCCCATCCCCACCTGTCCCCGACTACCGCTCCGCCGATTGGGAGGGATTCAGGGAAACACTTACAGATCTACACCGACCAACACAGCTCGAAGGCCAACCATATACAGAAATAGACAGCGCCCTAGCGAAACTACACAGTGACATCCTGACATCAGCCAACAGACACACCCCAAAGAAACAACACACAATTCACATAGACTTCAGACCCTCCATAAAAACACAACGACTACTAGTGTGCTACAGAACACGCTTTTTAAAAAACATGAACAGCCTCATTCCCATCTACAGAGACCTATGCACCCTTCGCACACACATACTAAATAGCCTACAGGATGATCACAGCGCTCACTGGAGGACTCTAGTCTCCCGTATGGACGGAGCTCGCTGTAGAAACCCTACTCAGTTCTGGCACATGGTGCACAAGCTAAAGGGAAGCCAGCGGGAAAGATTCGAGTACCTCCTAGTGAACGGTGATCGAGTCACCAACCCAGACCAGGTCACCAACACCTTCCAGACACACTGGCGTAACTCCTTCCAACCACACCCTCTCCCTCTTCATGAGCCCAGTATTGCCCACATACACCATATCACCGATATTGTGCGCCAAAACCTAGCAAACACACTACCACATAACATTATACACTTAACACGACTAGACCCACAACACCCTCTCATCACACCCATTGAGGAGGAAGATGTCGCCAGGTTGCTCAGGCACACTCCGCGGCGAGCCCCCGGCCCCTCAGGAGTCACCTGGCCAATGGTGCGGAGCCTTCCTCCAGAAATCATATCCAGCCTGACAAAAATATTCAATGCTTGCCTCGCCTCTGGATACTTCCCAAAGGCTTTCAAAATTTCAAACATCACCCTAATTGCCAAGCCCGGAAAAAACTCTCACTTACCAGAAAACTATCGCCCCATAAGCCTACTTGAAATTCTTGGAAAAACTTTTGAGCGTCTAATCAATTTAAGATTGAGAGCGTTCCTCGAAGATAACGGATTGCTGGCACCACAGCAGTTCGGTTTCCGGAGGAACGCCTCAACTGAGGACGCCCTTAACAGCATAGTAGCCTACCTAAATTTCAACAAGCCATATTACAAGACAGCACTCGTGACAAAAGATGTCAAAAAAGCTTTTGACACCGTTTGGCACACCGGTTTAAAATATAAAATTTGTAATAACTTCAATCTCCCTTATCTAACACAACGCATCTTGTGTAGTTTTCTGGATGAGAGACAGACAAGAATCCGCCACCAGGGCACCTTTTCGTCATTTTTTACCCCTCAGGCTGGAGTCCCACAAGGCTCCGTACTCTCCCCAACCCTTTTTAACATGTACACAGCTGACCTACCCCTCCCAGCCCACAATGACTCACTAACTATTCAATACGCGGACGATGTAACGCAATTGGCCCGTGCCAGGTCGTTAGATCTCCTAACCGACAAAATTCAATGGGAACTGATGGCGACTGGCCTGTGGGAGATGAAATGGCGAATTCTCTCCCATCCCGAAAAATCAAAAGTCACTTATTTCAACATTAAAAGAAGTCAGCCCCGCCAAATCTCACTAAACAGAATTGATCCAATCCCCACCCCAATCCCCATCAGTAACAACAACAAAGTGCTTGGCCTCACCATAGATAAGCACCTCAACTTCAATATACATATAAAACAAAAAGCAACCATAGCCGCCAAGGCCTTGAGCAACCTGGAAAGATTTCGCGACAGCAGCACAAAAACAAAACTTCACCTCTACAAAGCTTTCATTCTCCCTCTCTTAACCTACTGCCCTCTTGCCCTCTCTCTCTCTGCTCCCTCCAACCTCTCTAAACTTCAGAAGGTTCAAAACCGAGCAATTCGTTTCGCTCTTGGGACGAAATGGTTCGACTTCAGAACCTCTCTCTCCATTCACGAGGAGTCCAACATCCCCCCTCTTAACATAACACTCCACAATAGAATCGAAAAACAACTAAGCTCCTTCTCCGACAGACACACAATCACATACAATTTCATTACCAACCTCCCCCCAGCTTTCCGTCACTTGCCGCACTGCAATCTCCTTGATCCTCCCACTGTGCCTCCTGAACCTGTCTTCTAATAATGGACTCCTCCTTTCTTCCCTTCACTATCTCCTTTTTCTGTACCACTCATGGTGTCTGAGTGGCATCATCGTCGTTCTCTCGTTCACGTGGGCGGGCCCGCGTGCCAACACCTAGTGGTTTTTTCATATTTTTTGTCTTATGGTTTTGTATTCATATTTTTGTTTTTATGCATTATTTTTCTGTCTCGCAGCCTAGGTTTTAAGGTGGCACCGGACCGCTCCTGGGAAAGGGACTAGACAAAAAAACACCGCCATTAACATACCATGCCTCTGACCGAGGGAGTGGGGTCGTGTGCCAACACCTAGTGGTTTTTTCATATTTTTTGTCTTATGGCTTTGTATTCATATTTTTGTTTTTTATACATTATTTTCCTGCCTCGCAGCCTAGGTTTCAAGAGGGCACCGGACCACTTCCAGAGAGACGGGGATAGCACGAACCGCACTCCTCCCACTGACGTCACGGCAATGGGGCCCCCGGCCGTCGGCATGACGTTCCGGTAGCGGTACCCCCCGAGGTAGTTAAGGAGCGGCCAGTACTGATGATGGGGACGGTAACCACACCATTCAGTGGAAGCCACTTCACCCCCCACACAGAGGTAGTTGGGTGCGGCAAGGGCTGGGCAGGAAGGTAGTCAAGAGATGGTGGGGCGGGGCCCTGGAAGCATCCATGCAGGAATCCCCATTCACCCCCCGCCACCAGCGACTTACCGCGTGCAGGCAGATGGTATTAGATTTGACCCCTCGTTGCGGTGAGGGAGCCTTTTCGAGCCTCTGTCATTGCACATCCTACCATCACGTCAATCATTATCACAAACCATCCTCTCCCTCCCCATGCATATAACACCACGACATTTTTTATATTATATTTATATATATATATATATATGTATATGTATGTATATGTGTATATGTATATATGTGTATATATGTATGTATATGTATATATGTATATGTGTATGTATGTGTGTATATGTATATGTATATATATATATATATATTTTTTTTTTTTTTTTTTTTTTTTTTTTTTTTTTTTTTTTTTTTTTTTTTTTTAGCAGGGTGGCCTTTTTGCAGGACGAGTCACAGGACACAAGAAAAAAGGACCAACACCGCTTTTTTCACCCACCACATTACATCATACAATAAATATCCCGGCCATCACCAAATCACTCTACTACTATCCGTGGTTCGGAACCCACGTAAAACTGTAGGTCCCTCCGCTATACGGATGCAATTCTTCCTCTGTCCTTCTTTGAACCAATAAAAAGCACAAAAAAACCCTTTTTACTCTGACTGTCCTTCACTCCTCTTTCACAACCTGATAGTGCAGGCTCTGGATAGTCTGGCCCCTAACTTGTGCGTGGTTTGGCCCGGGGATTTGGGTGCGTGGGCGGCGTCCGTGGCTGTGGCTGTGTTGGGCTTGGCTTGCTCGGTTGGTGGAGGACTCTCCTGCTTTCCCCGATAAAGCCCTTGTCTTCCTGGCCATCTTAGAATGAATATAACACGTTAAAAAAAAAAAAAATAAATAAATAAAAAACATAAAAAAAAGATGTCCCTCCTAATTCAAATTGCGCCTGGGTCAAGCCCCAGTGACTATTTCTCCTACTACAATTCCCTTCTTATCACCCCCCTATTCTTCCCACTATCCCCACTTCTCCCTCCCCATCTTTTCTCTCTTTGTTATGTTATGTTATGTAAGCGCGGGCAGACTCAGCTGAGTGTTCGTTGTGAGTTGTTGTTACCACAACTATGGCACGTACCAAGCAAACGGCTCGCAAGTCCACTGGTGGCAAGGCGCCCCGCAAGCAGCTTGCTACAAAGGCAGCTCGCAAGTCTGCTCCAGCCACTGGAGGTGTCAAGAAACCCCACCGTTACAGGCCTGGAACCGTTGCTCTCCGTGAGATCCGCCGTTATCAGAAGAGCACTGAGCTGCTTATCAGGAAACTGCCTTTCCAGCGCCTGGTGCGTGAAATTGCTCAGGATTTCAAGACTGACCTCCGCTTCCAGTCCTCTGCTGTCATGGCTCTCCAGGAAGCTTCCGAGGCTTACCTCGTGGGTCTGTTTGAGGATACCAACCTGTGCGCCATCCATGCCAAGCGCGTGACTATCATGCCAAAGGACATCCAACTGGCTCGTCGCATCCGTGGCGAGCGTGCCTAAGAAGTCATCCACGAATGATCTTCATAACAGCAATATCTAGGCCCTTTTTAGGGCCAAACATCTCTTTCATTAAAGAATTTTCATAGACAATCTGTTTGGTTTTGTGGAAGAAAATATTTATTTTCCATCTTTCAGTATCAGGTATCGACTTTCAACTCAATATCCTTCCCCCCTTTTTTTTTTTTTATATTATTATTATTATTCCCTCTTCCATGGCCATATCTCTTTCACTTGGGAGAATTTTTATCTTTCTTTATCTCTATTTTTTTTTTATCTTTTCTTTATCTCCACAGAATAATAATCACGATAATAATAAGCATAATAATAATAATAATAATAATAATAATAATAATAATAATAATAATAATAATAATGATACAATAATTATTATAATAATAATCATAATAAAAACAACAATATTAATATTATTAATAATGATAATAATAATAATAATAATAATAATAATAATAATAATAATAATAATAATAAAAATAATAATAATAATAATATTAATAATAATAACAATAATTATAATAATAATGCATTTGTCTATATCGTATCTTTTTTCCTTTTCAAGTGTGGCTCCAATGGAGCCGGGTATTATTTTATACTGGCAGCAGTATACTGGCCGCCTGTTTACTTGGAGGAGGTATACTTGGTAACAGCCTTGGTGCCTTCAGAAACAGCGTGTTTTGCCAGTTCACCAGGCAGAAGAAGACGGACAGCGGTCTGGATTTCCCGGCTGGTGATGGTGGAGCGCTTGTTATAGTGTGCCAGGCGGGATGCCTCGGCAGCGATGCGCTCGAAAATGTCATTCACGAACGAGTTCATGATTGACATGGCCTTGGAGGACACGCCAGTGTCTGGGTGGACTTGCTTGAGCACCTTGTAGATGTAGATGGAGTAGCTCTCCTTCCTCCTGCGCTTCTTCTTCTTGTCGCCCTTGGCAATGGCCTTCTGTGCCTTGCCAGCTTTCTTGGCAGCCTTTCCTGATGCTTTGGGAGGCATAGTGTCGCCGTACTGCTGTGAGAACGAGTGTGCGTTTTCTCAGTTGAAAAGTGGTATATATATTAGCGTGCCTACTCAGGATCAGGAGTCGCCACCTCAGCGAGCGTCCTGATTGGTCCAGACGCGCTCTGGGCCGATCTGATCTCGCGTATATATAGCCGTTTTTCCCAAAATTCACTACTTGCTCGCAGAGCTACCGACGAGGTTAGAGTACTCGCGCTCCTCATTTATCACCAACAACAACAACTACTACTACTACTACTACTACCACAACATCCATTATCATGTCTGGACGCGGCAAGGGAGGAAAGGTGAAGGGAAAGTCAAAGTCCCGTTCCAGTCGTGCTGGACTCCAGTTCCCGGTCGGCAGGATTCATCGCCTTCTAAGGAAAGGCAACTACGCCGAGCGCGTGGGTGCTGGTGCCCCCGTGTACCTTGCGGCAGTTATGGAGTACCTGGCTGCTGAAGTCCTTGAGCTTGCCGGCAATGCCGCCCGTGACAACAAGAAGACTCGCATCATCCCACGTCACCTGCAGCTGGCCATCCGCAACGACGAGGAACTTAACAAGCTCCTCTCCGGAGTCACCATTGCACAGGGTGGCGTGCTGCCCAACATTCAGGCCGTGCTCCTTCCCAAGAAGACTGAGAAGAAGTAAATAAAGGGCCTCCCTCCCCTTCAGCCAATATCACCATCAATCCGGCTCCTCTTCGGAGCCACACGTTCAAACATCTAGAGAGTTGTGTAGACTATACTGGTATATCAATAATAAGCAAGTAGTGTATTTATTTTCGAGTTAGTTATTTGTTATTATTATTATTATTATTTAGTCAGGCACGCAAGTGACCGAGAATAAATATGTATACTATATTTCTACTAATGTACCTGCTGTGTGTCACAGTGGAGAGTTGATTAGATGTGTTGCCTATTGTGATATGTTGAGCGTCTTTTTCATCTCAATGTATATTTTGTTTTATGAGAAACTGAGAACGATGAGGGGCGTGATCATTGAAATAAGTCAATGATAATAATAATAATAATAATAATAATAATAATAATAATAATAATAATAATAATAATAATAATAATGATAATAATAATAATAATAATAATAATAATAATAATGATAATAATAATAATACTTGGAGAAGACCTGATGAAGTGAGAAAGATGGTTATAATTAATAATGGTTTCTTTTCTTAGCTCAGATAGTGATAGTGAACATGGTTATGAGAAAGTAGTAGTAATAATAGTAGTCTATGGTCCTTCTTTCTTTTCATGTTTGTGGACCTTAAAAAGGTCCGGGAGATGATGTTATTCAATGATGATAATGCAAGCTGAATAGCTGGCACCATCTCAATAATGGAGCGATTTAACCACCAAATCCGTACAGGGTACGGCCCTGACGCTTGAGGGCGTAGACAACGTCCATGGCAGTAACGGTCTTACGCTTGGCGTGCTCGGTATAGGTGACAGCATCCCTGATAACGTTCTCAAGGAACACCTTGAGCACCCCACGAGTCTCCTCGTAGATGAGACCAGAGATGCGCTTGACGCCACCTCGGCGAGCTAGACGACGGATAGCAGGCTTGGTGATTCCCTGGATGTTATCACGCAGAACCTTACGGTGACGCTTGGCGCCTCCCTTTCCAAGACCCTTGCCTCCCTTGCCGCGGCCAGTCATGGTGATGAGAGCTGCTAGTACGACGTCCGAACGGTCTAACAGGAAGCTCACGAATGTGCCTCAAAATAACATAACATAACATAACAAAGAGAGAAAAGATGGGGAGGGGGAAGTGGGGATAGTGGGAAGAATAGGGGGGTGATAAGAAGGGAATTGTAGTAGGAGAAATAGTCACTGGGGCTTAACCCAGGCGCAATTTCAATGAGGAAGGACATCTTTTTTTTTTTTTTTTTTTTTTTTTTTTTTTTTTTTTTTTTTTTTTTTTTTTTTTTTTACGTGTTATATTCATGCTAAGATGGCAAGGGGGACAAGGTCTTTATCGGGGAAAGCAGGAGAGTCCGCCACCAACCGAGCAGGCCAAGCCCAACACAGCCACAGCCACGAACGCCGCCCACGCACCCAAAACCCCGGGCCAAACCACGCACAAGTTAGGGGCCAGACTATCCAGAGCCTGCACCATCAGGATGTGAAAGAGGAGTGAAGGACAGTCAGAGTAGAAAGGGTTTTTTTTTTTTTGCTTTTTATTGGTTCAAAGAAGGACAGAGGAAGAAGTACATCCGTATAGCGGAGGGACCTACAGTTTTACGTGGGTTCCGAACCACGGATAGTAGTAGAGTGATTTGGTGATGGCAGGGATATTTAATGTATGATGTAATGTGGTGGGTGAAAAAGCGGTGTCGGTCCTTTCTGCTCTTGTCCTGTGACTCTTCCTGCAAAAAGGCCAACCTGCTAAAGAAAAGAGAAGTATAAAAAATGTTGTGGTGTTATGTGCATGGGGAGGGTGAGGATGGTTTGTGATAATGATTGACATGATGGTAGGATGTGCAATGACAGAGGCTCGAAAAGGCTCCCTCACCGCAACGAGGGGTCAAATCTAATACCATCTGCTTGCACGCGGTAAGTCGCTGGTGGCGGGGGGTGAATGGGGATTCCTGCATGGATGCTTCCAGGGCCCCGCCCCACCATCTCTTGACTACCTTCCTGCCCAGCCCTTGCCGCACCCAACTACCTCTGTGTGGGGGGTGAAGTGGCTTCCACTGAATGGTGTGGTTACCGTCCCCATCATCAGTACTGGCCGCTCCTTAACTACCTCGGGGGGTACCGCTACCGGAACGTCATGCCGACGTCCGGGGGCCCCATTGCCGTGACGTCAGTGGGAGGAGTGCGGTTCGTGCTATCCCCGTCTCTCTGGAAGTGGTCCGGTGCCCCCTTGAAACCTAGGCTGCGAGGCAAGAAAATAATGTATAAAAAACAAAAATATGAATACAAAGCCATAAGACAAAAAATATGAAAAAACCACTAGGTGTTGCCACACGACCCCACTCCCTCGGTCAGAGGCATGGTATGTTAATGGCGGTGATTTTTTGTCGCGTCCCTTTCCCAAGAGCGGTCCGGTGCCACCTTAAAACCTAGGCTGCGAGACAGAAAAATAATGCACAAAAACAAAAATATGAATACAAAACCATAAGACAAAAAATATGAAAAAACCACTAGGTGTTGGCACGCGGGACCGCCCACGTGAACGAGAGAACGACGATGATGCCACTCAGACACCATGAGTGGTACAGAGAAAGGAGATAGTGAAGGGAAGAAAGGAGGAGTCCATTATTAGAAAACAGGTTCAGGAGGCACAGTGGGAGGATCAAGGAGATTGCAGTGCGGCAGGTGACGGAAAGGTGGGGGGAGGTTGGTAATGAAATTGTATGTGATTGTGTGTCTGTCGGAGAAGGAGCTTAGTTGTTTTTCGATTCTATTGTGGAGTGTTATGTTAAGGGGGGGGATGTTGGACTCCTGGTGAATGGAGAGAGAGGTTTGGAAGTCGAACCATTTCGTCCCAAGAGCGAAACGAATTGCTCGGTTTTGAACTTTTTGAAGTTTAGAGAGGTTGGAGGGAGCAGAGAGAGAGAGGGCAAGAGGGCAGTAGGTTAAGAGAGGGAGAATGAAAGCTTTGTAGAGGTGAAGTTTTGTTTTTGTGCTGCTGTCGCGAAATCTTTCCAGGTTGCTCAGGGCCTTGGCGGCTATGGTTGCTTTTTGTTTTATATGTATATTGAAGTTGAGGTGCTTATCTATGGTGAGGCCAAGCACTTTGTTGTTGTTACTGATGGGGATTGGGGTGGGGATTGGAGTAATTCTGTTTAGTGAGATTTGGCGGGGCTGACTTCTTTTAATGTTGAAATAAGTGACTTTTGATTTTTCGGGATGGGAGAGAATTCGCCATTTCATCTCCCACAGGCTAGTCGCCATCAGTTCCCATTGAATTTTGTCGGTTAGGAGATCTAACGACCTGGCACGGGCCAATTGCGTTACATCGTCCGCGTATTGAATAGTTAGTGAGTCATTGTGGGCTGGGAGGGGTAGGTCAGCTGTGTACATGTTAAAAAGGGTGGGGGAGAGTACGGAGCCTTGTGGGACTCCAGCCTGAGGGGTGAAAAATGGCGAAAAGTTGCCCTGGTGGCGGATTCTTGTCTGTCTCTCATCCAGAAAACTACACAAGATGCGTTGTGTTAGAAAAGGGAGATTGAAGTTATTACAAATTTTGTATTTCAAACCGGTGTGCCAAACGGTGTCAAAAGCTTTCTTGACATCTTTTGTCACGAGTGCTGTCTTGTAATATGGCTTGTTGAAATTTAGGTAGGCTACTATGCTGTTAAGGGCGTCCTCAGTTGAGGCGTTCCTCCGGAAACCGAACTGCTGTGGTGCCAGCAATCCGTTACATTCGAGGAACGCTCTCAATCTTAAGTTGATTAGACGTTCAAAAGTTTTTCCAAGAATTTCAAGGAGGCTTATGGGGCGATAGTTTTCTGGTAAGTGAGAGTTTTTTCCGGGCTTGGCAATAAGGGTGATGTTTGAAATTTTGAAAGCCTTTGGGAAGTATCCAGAGGCGAGGCAAGCATTGAAAATTTTTGTCAGGCTGGATATGATTTCTGGAGGAAGGCTCCGCACCATCGGCCATGTGACTCCTGAGGGGCCGGGGGCTCGCCGCGGAGTATGTCTGAGCAACCTGGTGACATCCTCCTCCTCAATGGGTGTGGTGAGAGGGTGTTGGGGATCTAGGTGTGTTAAGTGTATAATGTTATGTGGTAGCGTGTTTGCTATGTTTCGGCGCACAAGATCGGTGATGTGGTGTATGTGGGCAATACTGGGCTCATGGGGAGGGAAAGGGTGTGGTTGGAAGGTGTTGCACCAGTGTGTCTGGAAGGTGTTGGTGACCTGGTCTGGGTTGGTGACTCGATCACCGTTCACTAGGAGGTACTCGAATCTTTCCCGGTGGCATCCCTTCAGCTTGTGCACCATGTGCCAGAACTGAGTAGGATTTTTGCAGCGAGCTCCGTCCATAAGGGAGACTAGGTTCCTCCAGTGAGCGCTGTGGTCATCCTGTAGGCTATTTAGTATGTGTGTGCGAAGGGTGCAGAGGTCTCTGTAGATGGGTATGTGGTTGTGCATGTTTTGTAAAAAGCGTGTTCTGTAGCACACTAGTAGTCGTTGTGTTTTTATGGAGGGTCTGAAGTCTATGTGAATTTTGTGTTGTTTCTTTGGTGTGTGTCTGTTGGCTGATGTCAGGATGTCACTATGTAGTGTCTCTAGGGCACTGTCTATTATTGTATAGGGTTGGCCTTCGAGCTGTGGTGGTTGGTGTAGGTCTGAAAGAGTTTTCCTGAATCCCTCCCAGTCGGCGGAGCGGTAGTCGGGGACAGGTGGGGATGGGATAGATATGGGGTTTGAGGATATTTTTAGAATTAGGGGGACGTGGTCTGAACCACAGATGGGTCCGTAGGAGATGTGGTGATGGAAAGGTAGGGATTGCCGGTTGGAGAGGATGAGATCCGGCCTGCCATTCCCATTGTGGGTATAGCAGGTAGGAAAGTCAGGGCCAAGGAAACGGAGGCGTTTCAGTTGTGTAAGTTGTAGAAGTTGGTGTCCATGTTGGTTGTTCTTGGTGTGTCTAAATGCTGTGTGACTGGCATTGAGGTCTGCCAGTATATAGGCTGGTATGTTTGTGTGATTGAAGAGATTGTTGAGACTGGTGAGAGGGAGCCCTGTATCCGGTCTGCTGTATGTGGTGGCAATAAGAAATATCCCGTGTTGTGTTTCGATCCTGGTGGCCAGGAAGTGTGCTGAAGGCCAGTCGGTTATGTGGATGTGTTTGATGGTGCATTTGACCATGACAGCTACGCCATCATGACGTGTACCTGTAGTGTAACGTGTGTTATATCCATATAGCTTAATTGGTTTTGTTGGTGAACCTGTGTGGTTCAGGAGGACGATGTCTGGGTCGGTTGATCGAATAGCTTCTGAAATAAGGTGCCGGTTATTCCAGTAGCCGCGACAATTTAGTTGCATGATCGTAATCATGTTTTCTTAACTCTCGATGTGGTTCGTGTGGGTCTAGGGGAGGTGGGTTGTGTACCCGGAATGTGTCTTTTATGTGCGGTGTTACTGGCTTGTGTTGGTGTGTTTTCGTTCGTTTTTGTGGTGGAGGTAGTGGTAGGAGTGGGGCTGTGGGGTTGCGTTTTCCCAGAAACTGTGTCCTCACCGGTAGCTAGGTTCCCGGTTGGAAGGAGGCTGGATTGTTCGGTGGAGGAGGAGTTTGGTTCCTGATTAGGGACTGTAGGAGCTTCTGTTTGTTCAGCAAGGTGGTGTTGTTGGTTTGTTTGTGTAGGGGCTTCTGTTTGTTCCACAAGCTTTTGTTGGTAGTGTTGTTGATTTGTTTGTGTGAAATTTGGTGGGAGTTTTATTGTTGGACAACCATTGTACTCCAGCAGTGAGTTCATGGTTTCTGCTTGTTTTCTCAGGTCACCGAAGGAGGTTTGTATGGAATATTTGATTATAATTTCGGCTAGTAGCAGTTTTTCCATGTTTGTGTTAGAAATTGTGTTCATGTGTGTTGGGGTGGCAGGTGTGGCTGCTTGAGCGTAGGAGTTGTTTGGCTGTGAAGAGGTTGTTGGTGTTGCTGTTATGGAGTTTTGTTGTTGCTGCTGGGTGCGTTTAACTGGGCATTTGAACGAGACAGCAACGTGTTCGCCGTCACAGTTAGCGCATTTTAATGTGGTTGATTGGCAGTTTCTATAATCGTGGCCCTTAGCTGCACACTTAGAGCACACTTGTTCTTTCTCCTTACATTGGTTTGTTCTATGACTGAATTTATAACACTTATAACATTGATTTACCGGACGGTATTCCTCAATGCTGACGTTGTAAGAGGGTATTATTTGGGAAAAGAGTTTGATTCCTTTCTTCTGCGCCTGTTCTGCCTGCTGTCTCGATCGTAGCTTTAGTTTGATCATGTGTACTTTTTGTATGAGTTTTATGTCGTCGATCTGGATTCCGTTTTTTTCTTCGATCTCCTCTCGGAGATCCTCGCTGGTTTTTTTCAGTATATAATCGTCGACTCGACGGGCAAGGATTGTTCGAGCGGCGATTTGCTCCGGAGACTCTACGAGCTCGAAGCCTAGAAGTTTTAAATTTTCGGTTGCCTGTTCTGTGGTGTGTTTTTCACGGTCCGCCTCGCTAGCTAAGCCAACGATGATATACGGGCCAGATCGGAAACATTTTGTATGGGGTACCTGTGTTCTGGTAAAGAACGAATTGCTGATGTCGGCAGGAATGCTTGCAGTCTTTATCCGGTACCTTATAGTCCGATCAGGGGGGCGTGGAGCGGCCATCTTATCATAGGGCCGGGCCCTATGATACTGCAGCCTTGTGGAAGAATCTGTGGTGAAAAAGTGTTTTTAAAAGTAAGTGGCGCTACAGCCTTGTGGCGCTACAGCCTTTTGGGTGCTACAACCACGAGTGGCCTATAAACAACCTGTTGTTGTTTCCTATCGCCCTAGAACCTATATCCCGAGGGGGATCCTAGCTGGAGGGAAGAAACCCTGAATATCTAGCCCTGAGGTAGGGCTTGTACGCTACCGAGGTGTCTCTGGGCTGCTCTAGCCAACACTAGAGGCCCCGGTGGCTAAAGAGCGCGGAGCGGGCTTGCCTAAGGCCCGATCCTGACTCTGTCGCCGGTACGAAGAAAAGAAAGGTGGAGTAGGAGGAACAGTTGGCAAAAGTCACTTATACCAATGAGTTACTGCGATCTTCCAGCGATATCCCTTAGGTGAGGCTCTCTCCACAGGGAACGTAGGGAAGACCGCGGCTCCTCGAAGTGACTGCCGGGTTGTCTATCGGTATTCTTTTTTGTTAGTAGGCCAAAGCCTTTTTCTTTGTAGAGTCGTTGGGAGCGAAGATGCTCCTTTT
Organism: Scylla paramamosain; assembly: GCF_035594125.1. Taxonomy (NCBI): domain Eukaryota; kingdom Metazoa; phylum Arthropoda; class Malacostraca; order Decapoda; family Portunidae; genus Scylla; species Scylla paramamosain. The sequence goes on along the minus strand of NW_026973777.1, from coordinate 178,611 downwards.
TCGGCAGCTCGTGGGCGAGTGTGTGCGCCTTGCCACCTGCAGGTCTTTTAAAAGACGCAGGAGTGAGAGCGGGAGCGGTGCTGGGTGACTATTGGTTCTTTCCGGACCCGGTAGGCGGAGCTTGTGACTCGGCGGCTCGGTGTAGGGCGGACCTTCTTCCTTCGGAGCTGGCTGCTGGTTGGCTGGCTGCGGCTGGGAGGTAGGAGCTGGGAGAACCTTCTGCTACCAGGGCTTGAGGAAGTGTGCCTCAAAATAATAACATAACATAACATAACAAAGAGAGAAAAGATGGGGAGGGAGAAGTGGGGATAGTGGGAAGAAAAGGGGGGTGATAAGAAGGGAATTGTAGTAGGAGAAATAGTCACTGGGGCTTGACCCCTGTATGGGACTGGCATTTCAGTGGGCATTTTTTTTATTACATTTTTGTTGCCCTTGGCCAGTGTCCTTCCTACATAAAAAAAAAAAAAAAATAGTAGTAGTAGTAGCAGTAGTAGTAGTAGTAGTAGTAGTAGTAGTAATGCTATTTTTCATATATTTAGTAATTTTTTTTTTTCATATTATTATTTATATTTATATTTTTTGTTTTGTTTTGACATTCATACGAATGCTATAAAGGTGAAGCATAGAAATTTATTTGATTGATTAATTAATTTATATATCTATTTATTTTGATTTTTTAAATTAATTAATTTATTTATTTTTATTATTATTATTTTTTTTTTTTATGTCTCTATGATAAGCAAAGCATTATAGAATTTATGAAAGCACATATCCTCTAGAGTCTTGCCCTACAAAAGATTCTGTAAAGTAAAAAATAAAGGGAATAAGTGTCAGTGACGTTTGATGAATAGAGGAAGGCGTGGCAGAAATTACCATAAAACGTATATAAATGAAAATTTATCTTCCTCGTATTTTCCAACTTGCGTTTGCTTCTTGAAAATTTAACTGGGTGGGTCATATAGCAGACATATTGTTCTTTCCTCCATTGTAGTTTGTTTCCAGCAAGCCCCCTAAATAAAGTTTCTGTTTTTTTTTTTTTTTTTTTTTTTTTTAAAGAAATGAGGAATTACATTCTAACGCTGATCACTGAGCGGAGCGTAGACGAGCTGCTATCCTCAAGGACGTTACCTCTCTCTCTCTCTCTCTCTCTCTCTAAATAAGACTTTAAATAAAAAGAATATATATATATATATATATATATATATATATATATATATATATATATATATATATATATATATATATATATATATATATATATATATATATATATATATATATATATATATATATATATATATATATATATATATATATATATATATATATATATATAATTAAAAGACAATGAATATCCTCTGGGGAAGGGGTGACAATCCTTATTTAACCCTTAATTTCAGTTGAATTTTGACAAGTCTACGTTAAAATGTTTCCATTTTTCTGCAGTGATAAAGAAACGTAGAGGGGTAGCTAATATATTTAATTGTTAATTGTATCTTTTTTTCTTTCTTTTTTTCATTTATTCTTTTATTAATTTTTCTTTTCATTGCTTAATTATGCATTATGCCGACACTGCAGGTTACAATTGCAGATATTGCAAGTATTTTTGACACAATACAAGTACATCCAGCTAAACTATTGCTACAGTATAGAGAGAGTATTTCGATTACATACCTTATTCTTCATCTTCTTTTCTTCTTTTTTTTTTTTAATAAATATAATAATAAATAAATAAGTAAATAGGTATTGTCAAATGAAATCGTCGAGATTACGCAGGGGTTTCGGGCAATACTTGGATGGGTGACTACACAAGCCTCATCTGTCTGAAAAAAAATAAATAAATAAAAAAAATAAGAATAAGAATAGGGAGAATGAACGAAAATTTTAAGTAATAAAGATAACAGTAAGAATTATTATAACAAGAATAAGAAAAATTACAATAAAGGAATATAAAAAAAAAGAAAGAAAGCATCCCATGTCTTTCTTCCTAATTGTCATAGAAGGGTGAATTCTTTTGTATATTTTCCAACATTTCCAATACAACGATATGAATGGGGGAAGAAAGAATAAGAATAATAGAAAGAAGGCCTCCCAACACCTAGTTCTCCGGTCTTGGCCAATTAGCTAACGGCGGGATCAGCGCAGTTAAGCAGGGGGTCCGGGAAGAACTTGGATGGGTGACCACAAAAGCCTCATCTCTCTGAGAATAGAAAAAAATAGCAATAAGAATGAGGAGAATGAACGAAAAACGAAAATAATAAAATAACAATAACAACTATAATAAAAAAAAGAAGATTAAGAATAAAAAGAACAAAAATAAGGGAAAAAAGTAATAATATATCTCTCTTGCTAATTGTCGTAGAATTATGAATGAAGGGTTAATTTTAGTGCATATTTTCCAACATTTTCAGCACAACAATGCAACAACAATACAGGAAAGAATAAGAATAAGAGAAATAAGCCCTCCCAACACCTTGTTCTCCGCTCTTGACCAATCAGCTGACGGCGGGATCAGCAAGGTTAAGCAGGGGGTCCGGGCAGAACTTGGATGGGTGACCGCACAAGCCTCATCTCTCTAAAAGTAGGATAAATAAGAATAAGATAAGGAAGAATAATAAAAAAAAATGAAAATAATAAAGATAACAATATTAATTATGACAAGAATAAGAAAAAAATAGAATAAAAAGAATGAAAAAAATAAGAATATCACAACTTTCTTGCTAATTGTCTTAGAATTTTAAATGACATGTCAGTTCTGCTGTATATTTTCCAAGATTTGTTATGAATGAGGGAAGAAAGAATAAGAATAAGAATAAGAATAAGAACAAAATGAATTAGACTAACAATAATGATCACATCTTTCATGCGGTGACTGCGTGGGCGATGAGCCTCACTGGACGTTTCTGACCAATCACAAGGCAGGGTTGGAGTCGTCGGGCCCACCCGATTCATATATAAAGGGATTTTGTGGGAAGCGCGGGCAGACTCAGCTGAGTGTTCGTTGTGAGTTGTTGTTACCACAACTATGGCACGTACCAAGCAAACGGCTCGCAAGTCCACTGGTGGCAAGGCGCCCCGCAAGCAGCTTGCTACAAAGGCAGCTCGCAAGTCTGCTCCAGCCACTGGAGGTGTCAAGAAACCCCACCGTTACAGGCCTGGAACCGTTGCTCTCCGTGAGATCCGCCGTTATCAGAAGAGCACTGAGCTGCTTATCAGGAAACTGCCTTTCCAGCGCCTGGTGCGTGAAATTGCTCAGGATTTCAAGACTGACCTCCGCTTCCAGTCCTCTGCTGTCATGGCTCTCCAGGAAGCTTCCGAGGCTTACCTCGTGGGTCTGTTTGAGGATACCAACCTGTGCGCCATCCATGCCAAGCGCGTGACTATCATGCCAAAGGACATCCAACTGGCTCGTCGCATCCGTGGCGAGCGTGCCTAAGAAGTCATCCACGAATGATCTTCATAACAGCAATATCTAGGCCCTTTTTAGGGCCAAACATCTCTTTCATTAAAGAATTTTCATAGACAATCTGTTTGGTTTTGTGGAAGAAAATATTTATTTTCCATCTTTCAGTATCAGGTATCGACTTTCAACTCAATATCCTTCCCCCCTTTTTTTTTTTTTATATTATTATTATTATTCCCTCTTCCATGGCCATATCTCTTTCACTTGGGAGAATTTTTATCTTTCTTTATCTCTATTTTTTTTTTATCTTTTCTTTATCTCCACAGAATAATAATCACGATAATAATAAGCATAATAATAATAATAATAATAATAATAATAATAATAATAATGATACAATAATTATTATAATAATAATCATAATAAAAACAACAATATTAATATTATTAATAATGATAATAATAATAATAATAATAATAATAATAATAATAATAATAATAATAAAAATAATAATAATAATAATATTAATAATAATAACAATAATTATAATAATAATGCATTTGTCTATATCGTATCTTTTTTCCTTTTCAAGTGTGGCTCCAATGGAGCCGGGTATTATTTTATACTGGCAGCAGTATACTGGCCGCCTGTTTACTTTGAGGAGGTATACTTGGTAACAGCCTTGGTGCCTTCAGAAACAGCGTGTTTTGCCAGTTCACCAGGCAGAAGAAGACGGACAGCGGTCTGGATTTCCCGGCTGGTGATGGTGGAGCGCTTGTTATAGTGTGCCAGGCGGGATGCCTCGGCAGCGATGCGCTCGAAAATGTCATTCACGAACGAGTTCATGATTGACATGGCCTTGGAGGACACGCCAGTGTCTGGGTGGACTTGCTTGAGCACCTTGTAGATGTAGATGGAGTAGCTCTCCTTCCTCCTGCGCTTCTTCTTCTTGTCGCCCTTGGCAATGGCCTTCTGTGCCTTGCCAGCTTTCTTGGCAGCCTTTCCTGATGCTTTGGGAGGCATAGTGTCGCCGTACTGCTGTGAGAACGAGTGTGCGTTTTCTCAGTTGAAAAGTGGTATATATATTAGCGTGCCTACTCAGGATCAGGAGTCGCCACCTCAGCGAGCGTCCTGATTGGTCCAGACGCGCTCTGGGCCGATCTGATCTCGCGTATATATAGCCGTTTTTCCCAAAATTCACTACTTGCTCGCAGAGCTACCGACGAGGTTAGAGTACTCGCGCTCCTCATTTATCACCAACAACAACAACTACTACTACTACTACTACTACCACAACATCCATTATCATGTCTGGACGCGGCAAGGGAGGAAAGGTGAAGGGAAAGTCAAAGTCCCGTTCCAGTCGTGCTGGACTCCAGTTCCCGGTCGGCAGGATTCATCGCCTTCTAAGGAAAGGCAACTACGCCGAGCGCGTGGGTGCTGGTGCCCCCGTGTACCTTGCGGCAGTTATGGAGTACCTGGCTGCTGAAGTCCTTGAGCTTGCCGGCAATGCCGCCCGTGACAACAAGAAGACTCGCATCATCCCACGTCACCTGCAGCTGGCCATCCGCAACGACGAGGAACTTAACAAGCTCCTCTCCGGAGTCACCATTGCACAGGGTGGCGTGCTGCCCAACATTCAGGCCGTGCTCCTTCCCAAGAAGACTGAGAAGAAGTAAATAAAGGGCCTCCCTCCCCTTCAGCCAATATCACCATCAATCCGGCTCCTCTTCGGAGCCACACGTTCAAACATCTAGAGAGTTGTGTAGACTATACTGGTATATCAATAATAAGCAAGTAGTGTATTTATTTTCGAGTTAGTTATTTGTTATTATTATTATTATTATTTAGTCAGGCACGCAAGTGACCGAGAATAAATATGTATACTATATTTCTACTAATGTACCTGCTGTGTGTCACAGTGGAGAGTTGATTAGATGTGTTGCCTATTGTGATATGTTGAGCGTCTTTTTCATCTCAATGTATATTTTGTTTTATGAGAAACTGAGAACGATGAGGGGCGTGATCATTGAAATAAGTCAATGATAATAATAATAATAATAATAATAATAATAATAATAATAATAATAATGATAATAATAATAATAATAATAATAATAATAATAATGATAATAATAATAATACTTGGAGAAGACCTGATGAAGTGAGAAAGATGGTTATAATTAATAATGGTTTCTTTTCTTAGCTCAGATAGTGATAGTGAACATGGTTATGAGAAAGTAGTAGTAATAATAGTAGTCTATGGTCCTTCTTTCTTTTCATGTTTGTGGACCTTAAAAAGGTCCGGGAGATGATGTTATTCAATGATGATAATGCAAGCTGAATAGCTGGCACCATCTCAATAATGGAGCGATTTAACCACCAAATCCGTACAGGGTACGGCCCTGACGCTTGAGGGCGTAGACAACGTCCATGGCAGTAACGGTCTTACGCTTGGCGTGCTCGGTATAGGTGACAGCATCCCTGATAACGTTCTCAAGGAACACCTTGAGCACCCCACGAGTCTCCTCGTAGATGAGACCAGAGATGCGCTTGACGCCACCTCGGCGAGCTAGACGACGGATAGCAGGCTTGGTGATTCCCTGGATGTTATCACGCAGAACCTTACGGTGACGCTTGGCGCCTCCCTTTCCAAGACCCTTGCCTCCCTTGCCGCGGCCAGTCATGGTGATGAGAGCTGCTAGTACGACGTCCGAACGGTCTAACAGGAAGCTCACGAATGTGCCTCAAAATAACATAACATAACATAACAAAGAGAGAAAAGATGGGGAGGGAGAAGTGGGGATAGTGGGAAGAATAGGGGGGTGATAAGAAGGGAATTGTAGGAGGAGAAATAGTCACTGGGGCTTGACCCAGGCGCAATTTGAATTAGGAGGGACATCTTTTTTTTATGTTTTTTATTTATTTATTTTTTTTTTTTAACGTGTTATATTCATTCTAAGATGGCCAGGAAGACAAGGGCTTTATCGGGGAAAGCAGGAGAGTCCTCCACCAACCGAGCAAGCCAAGCCCAACACAGCCACAGCCACGGACGCCGCCCACGCACCCAAATCCCCGGGCCAAACCACGCACAAGTTAGGGGCCAGACTATCCAGAGCCTGCATTATCAGGTTGTGAAAGAGGAGTGAAGGACAGTCAGAGTAAAAAGGGTTTTTTTGTGCTTTTTATTGGTTCAAAGAAGGACAGAGGAAGAATTGCATCCGTATAGCGGAGGGACCTACAGTTTTACGTGGGTTCCGAACCACGGATAGTAGTAGAGTGATTTGGTGATGGCCGGGATATTTATTGTATGATGTAATGTGGTGGGTGAAAAAAGCGGTGTTGGTCCTTTTTTCTTGTGTCCTGTGACTCGTCCTGCAAAAAGGCCACCCTGCTAAAAAAAAAAAAAAAAAAAAAAAAAAAAAAAAAAAAAAAAAAAAAAATATATATATATATATATATATATATATATATACATATATATATATACATATACATATACATACATACATACACATATACATACATATACATATATATATATATATATATATACATATATACACATACATACATATACACACATACACACATATACACATATACATATATATAAATATAATATAAAAAATGTCGTGGTGTTATATGCATGGGGAGGGAGAGGATGGTTTGTGATAATGATTGACGTGATGGTAGGATGTGCAATGACAGAGGCTCGAAAAGGCTCCCTCACCGCAACGAGGGGTCAAATCTAATACCATCTGCCTGCACGCGGTAAGTCGCTGGTGGCGGGGGGTGAATGGGGATTCCTGCATGGATGCTTCCAGGGCCCCGCCCCACCATCTCTTGACTACCTTCCTGCCCAGCCCTTGCCGCACCCAACTACCTCTGTGTGGGGGGTGAAGTGGCTTCCACTGAATGGTGTGGTTACCGTCCCCATCATCAGTACTGGCCGCTCCTTAACTACCTCGGGGGGTACCGCTACCGGAACGTCATGCCGACGGCCGGGGGCCCCATTGCCGTGACGTCAGTGGGAGGAGTGCGGTTCGTGCTATCCCCGTCTCTCTGGAAGTGGTCCGGTGCCCTCTTGAAACCTAGGCTGCGAGGCAGGAAAATAATGTATAAAAAACAAAAATATGAATACAAAGCCATAAGACAAAAAATATGAAAAAACCACTAGGTGTTGGCACACGACCCCACTCCCTCGGTCAGAGGCATGGTATGTTAATGGCGGTGTTTTTTTGTCTAGTCCCTTTCCCAGGAGCGGTCCGGTGCCACCTTAAAACCTAGGCTGCGAGACAGAAAAATAATGCATAAAAACAAAAATATGAATACAAAACCATAAGACAAAAAATATGAAAAAACCACTAGGTGTTGGCACGCGGGCCCGCCCACGTGAACGAGAGAACGACGATGATGCCACTCAGACACCATGAGTGGTACAGAAAAAGGAGATAGTGAAGGGAAGAAAGGAGGAGTCCATTATTAGAAGACAGGTTCAGGAGGCACAGTGGGAGGATCAAGGAGATTGCAGTGCGGCAAGTGACGGAAAGCTGGGGGGAGGTTGGTAATGAAATTGTATGTGATTGTGTGTCTGTCGGAGAAGGAGCTTAGTTGTTTTTCGATTCTATTGTGGAGTGTTATGTTAAGAGGGGGGATGTTGGACTCCTCGTGAATGGAGAGAGAGGTTCTGAAGTCGAACCATTTCGTCCCAAGAGCGAAACGAATTGCTCGGTTTTGAACCTTCTGAAGTTTAGAGAGGTTGGAGGGAGCAGAGAGAGAGAGGGCAAGAGGGCAGTAGGTTAAGAGAGGGAGAATGAAAGCTTTGTAGAGGTGAAGTTTTGTTTTTGTGCTGCTGTCGCGAAATCTTTCCAGGTTGCTCAAGGCCTTGGCGGCTATGGTTGCTTTTTGTTTTATATGTATATTGAAGTTGAGGTGCTTATCTATGGTGAGGCCAAGCACTTTGTTGTTGTTACTGATGGGGATTGGGGTGGGGATTGGATCAATTCTGTTTAGTGAGATTTGGCGGGGCTGACTTCTTTTAATGTTGAAATAAGTGACTTTTGATTTTTCGGGATGGGAGAGAATTCGCCATTTCATCTCCCACAGGCCAGTCGCCATCAGTTCCCATTGAATTTTGTCGGTTAGGAGATCTAACGACCTGGCACGGGCCAATTGCGTTACATCGTCCGCGTATTGAATAGTTAGTGAGTCATTGTGGGCTGGGAGGGGTAGGTCAGCTGTGTACATGTTAAAAAGGGTTGGGGAGAGTACGGAGCCTTGTGGGACTCCAGCCTGAGGGGTAAAAAATGACGAAAAGGTGCCCTGGTGGCGGATTCTTGTCTGTCTCTCATCCAGAAAACTACACAAGATGCGTTGTGTTAGATAAGGGAGATTGAAGTTATTACAAATTTTATATTTTAAACCGGTGTGCCAAACGGTGTCAAAAGCTTTTTTGACATCTTTTGTCACGAGTGCTGTCTTGTAATATGGCTTGTTGAAATTTAGGTAGGCTACTATGCTGTTAAGGGCGTCCTCAGTTGAGGCGTTCCTCCGGAAACCGAACTGCTGTGGTGCCAGCAATCCGTTATCTTCGAGGAACGCTCTCAATCTTAAATTGATTAGACGCTCAAAAGTTTTTCCAAGAATTTCAAGTAGGCTTATGGGGCGATAGTTTTCTGGTAAGTGAGAGTTTTTTCCGGGCTTGGCAATTAGGGTGATGTTTGAAATTTTGAAAGCCTTTGGGAAGTATCCAGAGGCGAGGCAAGCATTGAATATTTTTGTCAGGCTGGATATGATTTCTGGAGGAAGGCTCCGCACCATTGGCCAGGTGACTCCTGAGGGGCCGGGGGCTCGCCGCGGAGTGTGCCTGAGCAACCTGGCGACATCTTCCTCCTCAATGGGTGTGATGAGAGGGTGTTGTGGGTCTAGTCGTGTTAAGTGTATAATGTTATGTGGTAGTGTGTTTGCTAGGTTTTGGCGCACAATATCGGTGATATGGTGTATGTGGGCAATACTGGGCTCATGAAGAGGGAGAGGGTGTGGTTGGAAGGAGTTACGCCAGTGTGTCTGGAAGGTGTTGGTGACCTGGTCTGGGTTGGTGACTCGATCACCGTTCACTAGGAGGTACTCGAATCTTTCCCGCTGGCTTCCCTTTAGCTTGTGCACCATGTGCCAGAACTGAGTAGGGTTTCTACAGCGAGCTCCGTCCATACGGGAGACTAGAGTCCTCCAGTGAGCGCTGTGATCATCCTGTAGGCTATTTAGTATGTGTGTGCGAAGGGTGCATAGGTCTCTGTAGATGGGAATGAGGCTGTTCATGTTTTTTAAAAAGCGTGTTCTGTAGCACACTAGTAGTCGTTGTGTTTTTATGGAGGGTCTGAAGTCTATGTGAATTGTGTGTTGTTTCTTTGGGGTGTGTCTGTTGGCTGATGTCAGGATGTCACTGTGTAGTTTCGCTAGGGCGCTGTCTATTTCTGTATATGGTTGGCCTTCGAGCTGTGTTGGTCGGTGTAGATCTGTAAGTGTTTCCCTGAATCCCTCCCAATCGGCGGAGCGGTAGTCGGGGACAGGTGGGGATGGGATAGATATGGGGTTGGAGGATATTTTTAGGATTATGGGAACGTGGTCTGAACCACAGAGGGGTCCTTGGGAGATGTGGTGGTGGAAAGGTAGGGACTGCCGATTGGAGAGAATGAGATCCGGCCTGCCATTCCCATTGTGGGTATAGCAGGTAGGAAAGTCAGGACCAAGGAAACGGAGGCGTTTTAGTTGTGTGAGTTGCAGAAGTTCGTGTCCGTGTTGGTTGTTCTTGTTATGTCGAAATGCTGTGTGACTGGCATTAAGGTCTGCCAGTATGTAGACTGGTAGGTTTGTGTGGTTGAAGAGATTGTTGAGGCTGGTGAGAGGGAGCCCAGTATCCGGTCTGCTGTACGTTGTGGCGATTAGAAATTGCCCGTGTTGTGTTTCGATCTTGGTGGCCAGGAAGTGAGCTGAAGGCCAGTCGGTTATGTGGATGTGTTTGATGGTACATTTTACCATGATAGCTACGCCATCATGGCGCGTACCTGTTGTGTAGCGTGTGTTGTATCCGTAAAGTTTGATGGGTTTAAGAGGTGTGCCTGTGTGGTTGAGAAGGACGATGTCTGGATCGATAGATCGAATTGCTTCTGAGATAAGGTGTCTGTTATTCCAGAAACCGCGACAGTTTAGTTGTACTACTGTGATCATTGTTGAGTGTGTTAGGTGTTTTTCCTACCCCTTAATGCGGTTCGTGTAGATGGGGGTGAAGGTTGGGGTTGGTTTGTGAGCAGGCGTTTTGTGTCAGTCTTTTTTGTGGTGTTGTTGGTTGTGTTGGTAGAAGTAATGGCACTGGTAATGGTAGTGGTAGGAGTGGATTGTGTTGGAGGGGACTTCTGGGGCTGCGATTCACCAGAAGCTGGGTCTTCTTCGGAGCCCATGTCCCTAGGTGAGAGGGAACTGGTGTCGTTGGGTGTGGTAAGTTCGGGTTGCTGAAGTGGGGGTGTTGGAGTGTGTATCTCTTCGTTTTGTTGGAAATGTTGTTTAAAGTGTTGTTGGTTGGTTTGTTGGAAGTTTGGTGGAAGCTTTATTGTGGGGCAACCGTTATATTCAAGCAGGGAATTCATGGTTTCAGCTTGCTTTTTTAAGTCGCCAAAAGAGGTCTGAATTGAATATTTTATGATAATTTCTGCAAGCAGAAGTTTCTCTGAGTTTGTGTTTGTGTTAGAAGTAGTTTGTGTGGAAGTATTGGGTGTGGTGGCTTGTGCATAGGTAGTTGTAATTGGGGTAGGTTTTGGAGAGTTTTGTTGTTGCTGACTCTCACGTTTTATGGGACATTTAAAGGAGACCGCTGTGTGTTCCCCTTCACAGTTTATGCATTTTAAGGTGGATGATTGGCAGTTCTTGTAGTCGTGGCCCTTAGCTGCACACTTAGAGCAGATCTGTTCAGTGTCTTTGCACTGGTTAGTGCGGTGGCTGAATTTATAGCATTTGTAACACTGTGTAACCGGTCTGTATTCTTCAATATTAATGTTATAAGAAGGTACTATTTGCGAAAATATTTTGATGCCTTTATTTTTGATGAGGTCGGCCTGTTGTTTCGACCGGAGACGTATTTTAATCATGTGAGCTTTTGGGATTGCGTGTATTTCTTCAATTTGGGTTTCGTTTCTAGCTTCAATCTCCATTCGGAGATCGTCGTTAGTTTTTTTCAGTAAATAGTCGTCCACACGGCGGGCAAGGATGGTCCTGGCGGATATTTCCTCTGGAGACTCAACAAGCTCGAAACCTAGGAGTTTTAAGTTTTCGTTTGCCTGGTGAGTGGTGTGTCTTTCGCGATCAGCCTCACTGGCTAGACCAACGATAATGTAAGGGCCAGATTTAAAGCATTTTGTGTGGGGAACCTGGGTCCTGGTAAAAAAGGCATTGCTGAGGTCGGCAGGGATGTTGGCAGTTTTAATCCGGTACCTTATTGTCCGGTCAGGGGGGCGTGGGGCGGCCATCTTATCATAGGGCCGGGCCCTATGATGCTGCAGCCCTGTAGGAGAGAATCTGTGGTGGAAAAGTGTTATTAGGCGTGAGTGGCGCTACAGCCTTTTGGCGCTACAGCCTTTAGGGTGCTACAACCACGAGTGGCCTATAAACAACCTATTGTTGTTTCCTGTCGCCCTAGAACCTATATCCCGAGGGGGATCCTAGATGGAGAGAGGAGACCCTGAATATCTAGCCCTGAGGTAGGGATTGTACGCTCACGGGGTGTCTCTAGGCTGCTCTAGCCAACACTAGAGGCCCCGGTGGCTAAAGAGCGCGGAGCGGGCTTGCCTAAGGCCCGATCCTGACTCTGTCGCCGGTACGAAGAAAAGAAAGGTGGAGTAGGAGGAACAGTTGGCAAAAGTCACTTATACCAGTGAGTTACTGCGATCTTCCAGCGATACCCTTAGGTGAGGCTCTCTCCACAGGGAACGTAGGGAAGACCGCGGCTCCTCGAAGTGACTGCCGGGTTGTCTATCGGTATTCTTTTTTGTCTAGCAGGCCAAAGCCTTTTTTTTTTTTTTTTTTTTTTTGTAGAGTCGTTGGAAGCGAAAATGCTCCTTTTTAGGTGGCTCGTGGGCGAGTGTGTGCGCCTTGCTTCCTGCCGGCCTTTTAAAGGACACAGGAGTGAGAGCAGGAGCGGAGCTGGGCGCCTATTGGTTCCTTCCGGACCCGGGGGGCGGAGCTTGTGACTCGGCGGCTCAGTGTAAGGCGGACCTTCTTCCTTCAAAGTTGGCTGCTGGTTGGTTAGCTGCTGCTGGGAGCTGGAGCTGGGAGAACCTTCTGCTACCAGAGTTGGAGGAAGTGTGCCGTGCCTCAAAATTTTTGTCGCGCGGTATATATTGAGCCAGAGCGGTCGTGCGTGTAGTAAATTACTATTTTCCCTGTTTTTCTCACTTAATTTAACATTATCGGGTCATATGCATAGGTTTTCTGTTTCAGTGTTGACCCTGCAACTGCACATTTATGACTAAATTCACATACACAAGCACAAATGTGAATAAAACTCAATATAAAGGTGGAGGGGTTGCAAGATTTTCCGGCGCGCTAAGGCATGCCGAGATAATATACCTTCTCCCCTGACTCTTTTCTTGTAGGCATGCGCAAGATTCATTCAGTATCAAGTAATGTTTCAACTGAATTCATATTCTAATTTTCAGAAACTATCTTCCATTTGGTAGCATAACCAGTTTCCCCTCTTCTAGTTGGAAGAAAAAACAAATATATTTATTAACACTAACTCCTTGCTCTTCCAGTATGGTTTATGTATATATATATATATATATATATATATATATATATATATATATATATATATATATATATATATATATATATATATATATATATATATATATATATATATATATATATATATATATATAAGACAATGAATATCCTCTGGGGAAGGGGTGACAATCCTTATTTAACCCTTAATTTCAGTTGAATTTTGACAAGTCTACGTTAAAATGTTTCCATTTTTCTGCAGTGATAAAGAAACGTAGAGGGTTAGCTAATATATTTAATTGTTAATTGTATCTTTTTTTCTTTCTTTTTTTCATTTATTCTTTTATTAATTTTTCTTTTCATTGCTTAATTATGCATTATGCCGACACTGCAGGTTACAATTGCAGATATTGCAAGTATTTTTGACACAATACAAGTACATCCAGCTAAACTATTGCTACAGTATAGAGAGAGTATTTCGATTACATACCTTATTCTTCATCTTCTTTTCTTCTTTTTTTTTTTTTAATAAATATAATAATAAATAAATAAGTAAATAGGTATTGTCAAATGAAATCGTCGAGATTACGCAGGGGTTTCGGGCAATACTTGGATGGGTGACTACACAAGCCTCATCTGTCTGAAAAAAAAAATAAATAAATAAATAAAATAAGAATAAGAATAGGGAGAATGAACGAAAATTTTAAGTAATAAAGATAACAGTAAGAATTATTATAACAAGAATAAGAAAAATTACAATAAAGGAATATAAAAAAAAAGAAAGAAAGCATCCCATGTCTTTCTTCCTAATTGTCATAGAAGGGTGAATTCTTTTGTATATTTTCCAACATTTCCAATACAACGATATGAATGGGGGAAGAAAGAATAAGAATAATAGAAAGAAGGCCTCCCAACACCTAGTTCTCCGGTCTTGGCCAATTAGCTAACGGCGGGATCAGCGCAGTTAAGCAGGGGGTCCTCGAAGAACTTGGATGGGTGACCACAAAAGCCTCATCTCTCTGAGAATAGAAAAAAATAGCAATAAGAATGAGGAGAATGAACGAAAAACGAAAATAATAAAATAACAATAACAACTATAATAAAAAAAAGAAGATTAAGAATAAAAAGAACAAAAATAAGGGAAAAAAGTAATAATATATCTCTCTTGCTAATTGTCGTAGAATTATGAATGAAGGGTTAATTTTAGTGCATATTTTCCAACATTTTCAGCACAACAATGCAACAACAATACAGGAAAGAATAAGAATAAGAGAAATAAGCCCTCCCAACACCTTGTTCTCCGCTCTTGACCAATCAGCTGACGGCGGGATCAGCAAGGTTAAGCAGGGGGTCCGGGCAGAACTTGGATGGGTGACCGCACAAGCCTCATCTCTCTAAAAGTAGGATAAATAAGAATAAGATAAGGAAGAATAATAAAAAAAAATGAAAATAATAAAGATAACAATATTAATTATGACAAGAATAAGAAAAAAATAGAATAAAAAGAATGAAAAAAATAAGAATATCACAACTTTCTTGCTAATTGTCTTAGAATTTTAAATGACATGTCAGTTCTGCTGTATATTTTCCAAGATTTGTTACGAATGAGGGAAGAAAGAATAAGAATAAGAATAAGAATAAGAACAAAATGAATTAGACTAACAATAATGATCACATCTTTCATGCGGTGACTGCGTGGGCGATGAGCCTCACTGGACGTTTCTGACCAATCACAAGGCAGGGTTGGAGTCGTCGGGCCCACCCGATTCATATATAAAGGGATTTTGTGGGAAGCGCGGGCAGACTCAGCTGAGTGTTCGTTGTGAGTTGTTGTTACCACAACTATGGCACGTACCAAGCAAACGGCTCGCAAGTCCACTGGTGGCAAGGCGCCCCGCAAGCAGCTTGCTACAAAGGCAGCTCGCAAGTCTGCTCCAGCCACTGGAGGTGTCAAGAAACCCCACCGTTACAGGCCTGGAACCGTTGCTCTCCGTGAGATCCGCCGTTATCAGAAGAGCACTGAGCTGCTTATCAGGAAACTGCCTTTCCAGCGCCTGGTGCGTGAAATTGCTCAGGATTTCAAGACTGACCTCCGCTTCCAGTCCTCTGCTGTCATGGCTCTCCAGGAAGCTTCCGAGGCTTACCTCGTGGGTCTGTTTGAGGATACCAACCTGTGCGCCATCCATGCCAAGCGCGTGACTATCATGCCAAAGGACATCCAACTGGCTCGTCGCATCCGTGGCGAGCGTGCCTAAGAAGTCATCCACGAATGATCTTCATAACAGCAATATCTAGGCCCTTTTTAGGGCCAAACATCTCTTTCATTAAAGAATTTTCATAGACAATCTGTTTGGTTTTGTGGAAGAAAATATTTATTTTCCATCTTTCAGTATCAGGTATCGACTTTCAACTCAATATCCTTCCCCCCTTTTTTTTTTTTTATATTATTATTATTATTCCCTCTTCCATGGCCATATCTCTTTCACTTGGGAGAATTTTTATCTTTCTTTATCTCTATTTTTTTTTTATCTTTTCTTTATCTCCACAGAATAATAATCACGATAATAATAAGCATAATAATAATAATAATAATAATAATAATAATAATAATAATGATACAATAATTATTATAATAATAATCATAATAAAAACAACAATATTAATATTATTAATAATGATAATAATAATAATAATAATAATAATAATAATAATAATAATAATAATAAAAATAATAATAATAATAATATTAATAATAATAACAATAATTATAATAATAATGCATTTGTCTATATCGTATCTTTTTTCCTTTTCAAGTGTGGCTCCAATGGAGCCGGGTATTATTTTATACTGGCAGCAGTATACTGGCCGCCTGTTTACTTTGAGGAGGTATACTTGGTAACAGCCTTGGTGCCTTCAGAAACAGCGTGTTTT
>NW_026973777.1:150000-157500 GCF_035594125.1 Scylla paramamosain | reverse complement strand
ACCTAATCTAACTTAAATTAACATTACCTAACCTAATGTAACCAAACTTCACCTAAATGAACCTAACCTATAATATCCTAAATTAACCTAACCTAAATTAAGCAAAGCTGGCCTAACCTAACCTAACATAACCTAACTTAACCTAACCTAACCTAACATAACGTAACATCACCTAAACTACCCTAAACTAACACTAACAACCTAACCTAAATTAACCTAACCTAACCTAACTTAACCTGACCTGACCTAATCTAACCTAACTTCGCCTTACTTGAATTACATTCAAGTATCGATCAGTCAGTGGAGCCGAGGCTTGCTGGTTTTTCCCATCCTTCACAACCCAACCGACACATATACACACACACACATTCTCTCTCTCTCTCTCTCTCTCTCTCTCTCTCTCTCTCTCTCTCTCTCTCTCTCTCTCTCTCTCTCTCTCTCTCTCTCTCTCTCTCTCTCTCTCTCTAACTCCCTTCGTGATTTCTGGCATCTAGCCAAAAAGTATCTCCAATAACTTTGCTGCTTCTTCTTTCCCTACTCTATTTCAACCAGATGGCACCACTGCTATCGCATCTATTTCTAAAGCTGAAATCTTTGCTCAAACCTTTGCTAAAAATTCTACATTGGACGATTCTGGGCTTGTTCCTCCCTCTCCTCCACCCTCTGACAACTTCATGCCACCTATTAAAATTCTTCGCAATGATGTTTTCCATGCCCTCGCTGGCCTAAACCCTCGGAAGGCTTATGGACCGGATGGGGTCCCTCCTATTGTTCTCCGAAACAATGCCTCCATGCTTGCACCTTGCCTATTCAAATTCTTTCAGCTCTGTCTGTCAACACTACCTTTCCTTCTTGCTGGAAGTTTACTTACATTCAACCTGTTCCTAAAAAGGGTGACCGTTCTAATCCCTCAAACTACCATCCTATTGCTTTAATTTCCTGCCTATCTAAAGTTTTTGAATCTATCTTCAACAGGAAGATTCTTAAACATCTATCACTCCACAACCTTCTATCTGATCGCCAGTATGGGTTCCGTCAAGGCCGCTCTACTGGTGATCTTCTGGCTTTCCTTACTGAGTCTTGGTCATCCTCTTTTAGAGATTTTGGTGAAACTTTTGCTGTTGCCTTGGACATAATTATCAAAAGCTTTTGATAGAGTCTGGCACAAAGCTTTGATTTCCAAACTACCCTCCTACGGTTTCTATCCTTCTCTCTGTTTACTTCATCTCAAGTTTCCTTTTTGACCGTTCTATTGCTGCTGTGGTAGACGGTCACTGTTCTTCTCCTAAATCAATTAACAGTGGTGTTCCTCAGGGTTCTGTCCTGTCACCCACTCTCTTCTTATTATTCATTAATGATCTTCTAAACCAAACTTCTTGTCCTATCCACTCCTACGCTGAAGATACCACCCTGCACTTTTCCACGTCTTTTCATAGACGTCCAACCCTTCAGGAGGTAAACATATCACGCAGGGAAGCCACAGAACGCCTGACTTCTGATCTTTCTAAAATTTCTCATTGGGGCAGAACAAACTTGATATTGTTCAATGCCTCAAAAAATCAATTCCTCCATCTATCAACTCGACACAACCTTCCAGACAACTATCCCCTCTTCTTCAATGACACTCAACTGTCCCCCTCTTCTACATTGAACATCCTCGGTCTGTCCTTTACTTATAATCTGAACTGGAAACTTCACATCTCATCTCTAGCTAAAACAGCTTTTATGAAGTTAGGTGTTCTGAGACGTCTCCGCCAGTTTTTCTCACCCCCCCAGCTGCTAACTCTGTACAAGGGCCTTATCCGTCCATGTATGGAGTATGCTTCACATGTCTGAGGGGGGTTCCACTCATACTGCTTTTCTAGACAGGGTGGAATCAAAAGCTTTTCGTCTCATCAACTCCTCTCCTCTAACTGACTGTCTTCAGCTTCTCTCTCACCGCCGCAATGTTGCATATCTAGCTGTCTTCTACCGCTATTTTCATGCTAACTGCTCTTCTGATCTTGCTAACTGCATGCCTCCCCTCCTTCCGTGGCCTCGCTGCACAAGACTTTCTTCTTTCTCTCACCTCTATTCTGTCCACTTCTCTAACGCAAGAGTTAACTAGTATTCTCAATCATTCATCCCTTTCTCTGGTAAACTCTGGAACTCCCTGCCTGCTTCCGTATTTCCACCTTCCTATGACTTGAATTCCTTCAAGAGGGAGGTTTCAAGACACTTATTCATCATTTTTTGACCACTGCTTTGACCCCTGTATGGGACTGGCATTTCAGTGGGCATTTTTTTTATTACATTTTTGTTGCCCTTGGCCAGTGTCCTTCCTACATAAAAAAAAAAAAAAAAATAGTAGTAGTAGTAGCAGTAGTAGTAGTAGTAGTAGTAGTAGTAGTAATGCTATTTTTCATATATTTAGTAATTTTTTTTTTTCATATTATTATTTATATTTATATTTTTTGTTTTGTTTTGACATTCATACGAATGCTATAAAGGTGAAGCATAGAAATTTATTTGATTGATTAATTAATTTATATATCTATTTATTTTGATTTTTTAAATTAATTAATTTATTTATTTTTATTATTATTATTTTTTTTTTTTATGTCTCTATGATAAGCAAAGCATTATAGAATTTATGAAAGCACATATCCTCTAGAGTCTTGCCCTACAAAAGATTCTGTAAAGTAAAAAATAAAGGGAATAAGTGTCAGTGACGTTTGATGAATAGAGGAAGGCGTGGCAGAAATTACCATAAAACGTATATAAATGAAAATTTATCTTCCTCGTATTTTCCAACTTGCGTTTGCTTCTTGAAAATTTAACTGGGTGGGTCATATAGCAGACATATTGTTCTTTCCTCCATTGTAGTTTGTTTCCAGCAAGCCCCCTAAATAAAGTTTCTGTTTTTTTTTTTTTTTTTTTTTTTTTAAAGAAATGAGGAATTACATTCTAACGCTGATCACTGAGCGGAGCGTAGACGAGCTGCTATCCTCAAGGACGTTACCTCTCTCTCTCTCTCTCTCTCTCTCTAAATAAGACTTTAAATAAAAAGAATATATATATATATATATATATATATATATATATATATATATATATATATATATATATATATATATATATATATATATATATATATATATATATATATATATATATATATATATATTAAAAGACAATGAATATCCTCTGGGGAAGGGGTGACAATCCTTATTTAACCCTTAATTTCAGTTGAATTTTGACAAGTCTACGTTAAAATGTTTCCATTTTTCTGCAGTGATAAAGAAACGTAGAGGGGTAGCTAATATATTTAATTGTTAATTGTATCTTTTTTTCTTTCTTTTTTTCATTTATTCTTTTATTAATTTTTCTTTTCATTGCTTAATTATGCATTATGCCGACACTGCAGGTTACAATTGCAGATATTGCAAGTATTTTTGACACAATACAAGTACATCCAGCTAAACTATTGCTACAGTATAGAGAGAGTATTTCGATTACATACCTTATTCTTCATCTTCTTTTCTTCTTTTTTTTTTTTAATAAATATAATAATAAATAAATAAGTAAATAGGTATTGTCAAATGAAATCGTCGAGATTACGCAGGGGTTTCGGGCAATACTTGGATGGGTGACTACACAAGCCTCATCTGTCTGAAAAAAAATAAATAAATAAAAAAAATAAGAATAAGAATAGGGAGAATGAACGAAAATTTTAAGTAATAAAGATAACAGTAAGAATTATTATAACAAGAATAAGAAAAATTACAATAAAGGAATATAAAAAAAAAGAAAGAAAGCATCCCATGTCTTTCTTCCTAATTGTCATAGAAGGGTGAATTCTTTTGTATATTTTCCAACATTTCCAATACAACGATATGAATGGGGGAAGAAAGAATAAGAATAATAGAAAGAAGGCCTCCCAACACCTAGTTCTCCGGTCTTGGCCAATTAGCTAACGGCGGGATCAGCGCAGTTAAGCAGGGGGTCCGGGAAGAACTTGGATGGGTGACCACAAAAGCCTCATCTCTCTGAGAATAGAAAAAAATAGCAATAAGAATGAGGAGAATGAACGAAAAACGAAAATAATAAAATAACAATAACAACTATAATAAAAAAAAGAAGATTAAGAATAAAAAGAACAAAAATAAGGGAAAAAAGTAATAATATATCTCTCTTGCTAATTGTCGTAGAATTATGAATGAAGGGTTAATTTTAGTGCATATTTTCCAACATTTTCAGCACAACAATGCAACAACAATACAGGAAAGAATAAGAATAAGAGAAATAAGCCCTCCCAACACCTTGTTCTCCGCTCTTGACCAATCAGCTGACGGCGGGATCAGCAAGGTTAAGCAGGGGGTCCGGGCAGAACTTGGATGGGTGACCGCACAAGCCTCATCTCTCTAAAAGTAGGATAAATAAGAATAAGATAAGGAAGAATAATAAAAAAAAATGAAAATAATAAAGATAACAATATTAATTATGACAAGAATAAGAAAAAAATAGAATAAAAAGAATGAAAAAAATAAGAATATCACAACTTTCTTGCTAATTGTCTTAGAATTTTAAATGACATGTCAGTTCTGCTGTATATTTTCCAAGATTTGTTATGAATGAGGGAAGAAAGAATAAGAATAAGAATAAGAATAAGAACAAAATGAATTAGACTAACAATAATGATCACATCTTTCATGCGGTGACTGCGTGGGCGATGAGCCTCACTGGACGTTTCTGACCAATCACAAGGCAGGGTTGGAGTCGTCGGGCCCACCCGATTCATATATAAAGGGATTTTGTGGGAAGCGCGGGCAGACTCAGCTGAGTGTTCGTTGTGAGTTGTTGTTACCACAACTATGGCACGTACCAAGCAAACGGCTCGCAAGTCCACTGGTGGCAAGGCGCCCCGCAAGCAGCTTGCTACAAAGGCAGCTCGCAAGTCTGCTCCAGCCACTGGAGGTGTCAAGAAACCCCACCGTTACAGGCCTGGAACCGTTGCTCTCCGTGAGATCCGCCGTTATCAGAAGAGCACTGAGCTGCTTATCAGGAAACTGCCTTTCCAGCGCCTGGTGCGTGAAATTGCTCAGGATTTCAAGACTGACCTCCGCTTCCAGTCCTCTGCTGTCATGGCTCTCCAGGAAGCTTCCGAGGCTTACCTCGTGGGTCTGTTTGAGGATACCAACCTGTGCGCCATCCATGCCAAGCGCGTGACTATCATGCCAAAGGACATCCAACTGGCTCGTCGCATCCGTGGCGAGCGTGCCTAAGAAGTCATCCACGAATGATCTTCATAACAGCAATATCTAGGCCCTTTTTAGGGCCAAACATCTCTTTCATTAAAGAATTTTCATAGACAATCTGTTTGGTTTTGTGGAAGAAAATATTTATTTTCCATCTTTCAGTATCAGGTATCGACTTTCAACTCAATATCCTTCCCCCCTTTTTTTTTTTTTATATTATTATTATTATTCCCTCTTCCATGGCCATATCTCTTTCACTTGGGAGAATTTTTATCTTTCTTTATCTCTATTTTTTTTTTATCTTTTCTTTATCTCCACAGAATAATAATCACGATAATAATAAGCATAATAATAATAATAATAATAATAATAATAATGATACAATAATTATTATAATAATAATCATAATAAAAACAACAATATTAATATTATTAATAATGATAATAATAATAATAATAATAATAATAATAATAATAATAATAATAAAAATAATAATAATAATAATATTAATAATAATAACAATAATTATAATAATAATGCATTTGTCTATATCGTATCTTTTTTCCTTTTCAAGTGTGGCTCCAATGGAGCCGGGTATTATTTTATACTGGCAGCAGTATACTGGCCGCCTGTTTACTTGGAGGAGGTATACTTGGTAACAGCCTTGGTGCCTTCAGAAACAGCGTGTTTTGCCAGTTCACCAGGCAGAAGAAGACGGACAGCGGTCTGGATTTCCCGGCTGGTGATGGTGGAGCGCTTGTTATAGTGTGCCAGGCGGGATGCCTCGGCAGCGATGCGCTCGAAAATGTCATTCACGAACGAGTTCATGATTGACATGGCCTTGGAGGACACGCCAGTGTCTGGGTGGACTTGCTTGAGCACCTTGTAGATGTAGATGGAGTAGCTCTCCTTCCTCCTGCGCTTCTTCTTCTTGTCGCCCTTGGCAATGGCCTTCTGTGCCTTGCCAGCTTTCTTGGCAGCCTTTCCTGATGCTTTGGGAGGCATAGTGTCGCCGTACTGCTGTGAGAACGAGTGTGCGTTTTCTCAGTTGAAAAGTGGTATATATATTAGCGTGCCTACTCAGGATCAGGAGTCGCCACCTCAGCGAGCGTCCTGATTGGTCCAGACGCGCTCTGGGCCGATCTGATCTCGCGTATATATAGCCGTTTTTCCCAAAATTCACTACTTGCTCGCAGAGCTACCGACGAGGTTAGAGTACTCGCGCTCCTCATTTATCACCAACAACAACAACTACTACTACTACTACTACTACCACAACATCCATTATCATGTCTGGACGCGGCAAGGGAGGAAAGGTGAAGGGAAAGTCAAAGTCCCGTTCCAGTCGTGCTGGACTCCAGTTCCCGGTCGGCAGGATTCATCGCCTTCTAAGGAAAGGCAACTACGCCGAGCGCGTGGGTGCTGGTGCCCCCGTGTACCTTGCGGCAGTTATGGAGTACCTGGCTGCTGAAGTCCTTGAGCTTGCCGGCAATGCCGCCCGTGACAACAAGAAGACTCGCATCATCCCACGTCACCTGCAGCTGGCCATCCGCAACGACGAGGAACTTAACAAGCTCCTCTCCGGAGTCACCATTGCACAGGGTGGCGTGCTGCCCAACATTCAGGCCGTGCTCCTTCCCAAGAAGACTGAGAAGAAGTAAATAAAGGGCCTCCCTCCCCTTCAGCCAATATCACCATCAATCCGGCTCCTCTTCGGAGCCACACGTTCAAACATCTAGAGAGTTGTGTAGACTATACTGGTATATCAATAATAAGCAAGTAGTGTATACTATATTTCTACTAATGTACCTGCTGTGTGTCACAGTGGAGAGTTGATTAGATGTGTTGCCTATTGTGATATGTTGAGCGTCTTTTTCATCTCAATGTATATTTTGTTTTATGAGAAACTGAGAACGATGAGGGGCGTGATCATTGAAATAAGTCAATGATAATAATAATAATAATAATAATAATAATAATAATAATAATAATAATAATAATGATAATAATAATAATAATAATAATAATAATAATAATGATAATAATAATAATACTTGGAGAAGACCTGATGAAGTGAGAAAGATGGTTATAATTAATAATGGTTTCTTTTCTTAGCTCAGATAGTGATAGTGAACATGGTTATGAGAAAGTAGTAGTAATAATAGTAGTCTATGGTCCTTCTTTCTTTTCATGTTTGTGGACCTTAAAAAGGTCCGGGAGATGATGTTATTCAATGATGATAATGCAAGCTGAATAGCTGGCA
>NW_026973777.1:125000-145000 GCF_035594125.1 Scylla paramamosain | reverse complement strand
TCTCTCTCTCTCTCTCTCTCTCTCTCTCTCTCTCTCTCTCTCTCTCTCTCTCTCTCTCTCTCTCTCTCTCTCTCTCTCTCTCTCTCTCTCTCTAACTCCCTTCGTGATTTCTGGCATCTAGCCAAAAAGTATCTCCAATAACTTTGCTGCTTCTTCTTTCCCTACTCTATTTCAACCAGATGGCACCACTGCTATCGCATCTATTTCTAAAGCTGAAATCTTTGCTCAAACCTTTGCTAAAAATTCTACATTGGACGATTCTGGGCTTGTTCCTCCCTCTCCTCCACCCTCTGACAACTTCATGCCACCTATTAAAATTCTTCGCAATGATGTTTTCCATGCCCTCGCTGGCCTAAACCCTCGGAAGGCTTATGGACCGGATGGGGTCCCTCCTATTGTTCTCCGAAACAATGCCTCCATGCTTGCACCTTGCCTATTCAAATTCTTTCAGCTCTGTCTGTCAACACTACCTTTCCTTCTTGCTGGAAGTTTACTTACATTCAACCTGTTCCTAAAAAGGGTGACCGTTCTAATCCCTCAAACTACCATCCTATTGCTTTAATTTCCTGCCTATCTAAAGTTTTTGAATCTATCTTCAACAGGAAGATTCTTAAACATCTATCACTCCACAACCTTCTATCTGATCGCCAGTATGGGTTCCGTCAAGGCCGCTCTACTGGTGATCTTCTGGCTTTCCTTACTGAGTCTTGGTCATCCTCTTTTAGAGATTTTGGTGAAACTTTTGCTGTTGCCTTGGACATAATTATCAAAAGCTTTTGATAGAGTCTGGCACAAAGCTTTGATTTCCAAACTACCCTCCTACGGTTTCTATCCTTCTCTCTGTTTACTTCTTCTCAAGTTTCCTTTTTGACCGTTCTATTGCTGCTGTGGTAGACGGTCACTGTTCTTCTCCTAAA
This sequence comes from Scylla paramamosain, assembly GCF_035594125.1. Taxonomy (NCBI): domain Eukaryota; kingdom Metazoa; phylum Arthropoda; class Malacostraca; order Decapoda; family Portunidae; genus Scylla; species Scylla paramamosain. The sequence continues at coordinate 144,083 of NW_026973777.1, read as the reverse complement.
TCAATTAACAGTGGTGTTCCTCAGGGTTCTGTCCTGTCACCCACTCTCTTCTTATTATTCATTAATGATCTTCTAAACCAAACTTCTTGTCCTATCCACTCCTACGCTGAAGATACCACCCTGCACTTTTCCACGTCTTTTCATAGACGTCCAACCCTTCAGGAGGTAAACATATCACGCAGGGAAGCCACAGAACGCCTGACTTCTGATCTTTCTAAAATTTCTCATTGGGGCAGAACAAACTTGATATTGTTCAATGCCTCAAAAAATCAATTCCTCCATCTATCAACTCGACACAACCTTCCAGACAACTATCCCCTCTTCTTCAATGACACTCAACTGTCCCCCTCTTCTACATTGAACATCCTCGGTCTGTCCTTTACTTATAATCTGAACTGGAAACTTCACATCTCATCTCTAGCTAAAACAGCTTTTATGAAGTTAGGTGTTCTGAGACGTCTCCGCCAGTTTTTCTCACCCCCCCAGCTGCTAACTCTGTACAAGGGCCTTATCCGTCCATGTATGGAGTATGCTTCACATGTCTGAGGGGGGTTCCACTCATACTGCTTTTCTAGACAGGGTGGAATCAAAAGCTTTTCGTCTCATCAACTCCTCTCCTCTAACTGACTGTCTTCAGCTTCTCTCTCACCGCCGCAATGTTGCATATCTAGCTGTCTTCTACCGCTATTTTCATGCTAACTGCTCTTCTGATCTTGCTAACTGCATGCCTCCCCTCCTTCCGTGGCCTCGCTGCACAAGACTTTCTTCTTTCTCTCACCTCTATTCTGTCCACTTCTCTAACGCAAGAGTTAACTAGTATTCTCAATCATTCATCCCTTTCTCTGGTAAACTCTGGAACTCCCTGCCTGCTTCCGTATTTCCACCTTCCTATGACTTGAATTCCTTCAAGAGGGAGGTTTCAAGACACTTATTCATCATTTTTTGACCACTGCTTTGACCCCTGTATGGGACTGGCATTTCAGTGGGCATTTTTTTTATTACATTTTTGTTGCCCTTGGCCAGTGTCCTTCCTACATAAAAAAAAAAAAAAAATAGTAGTAGTAGTAGCAGTAGTAGTAGTAGTAGTAGTAGTAGTAGTAATGCTATTTTTCATATATTTAGTAATTTTTTTTTTTCATATTATTATTTATATTTATATTTTTTGTTTTGTTTTGACATTCATACGAATGCTATAAAGGTGAAGCATAGAAATTTATTTGATTGATTAATTAATTTATATATCTATTTATTTTGATTTTTTAAATTAATTAATTTATTTATTTTTATTATTATTATTTTTTTTTTTTATGTCTCTATGATAAGCAAAGCATTATAGAATTTATGAAAGCACATATCCTCTAGAGTCTTGCCCTACAAAAGATTCTGTAAAGTAAAAAATAAAGGGAATAAGTGTCAGTGACGTTTGATGAATAGAGGAAGGCGTGGCAGAAATTACCATAAAACGTATATAAATGAAAATTTATCTTCTTCGTATTTTCCAACTTGCGTTTGCTTCTTGAAAATTTAACTGGGTGGGTCATATAGCAGACATATTGTTCTTTCCTCCATTGTAGTTTGTTTCCAGCAAGCCCCCTAAATAAAGTTTCTGTTTTTTTTTTTTTTTTTTTTTTTTTAAAGAAATGAGGAATTACATTCTAACGCTGATCACTGAGCGGAGCGTAGACGAGCTGCTATCCTCAAGGACGTTACCTCTCTCTCTCTCTCTCTCTCTCTCTAAATAAGACTTTAAATAAAAAGAATATATATATATATATATATATATATATATATATATATATATATATATATATATATATATATATATATATATATATATATATATATATATATATATATATATATATATATATATTAAAAGACAATGAATATCCTCTGGGGAAGGGGTGACAATCCTTATTTAACCCTTAATTTCAGTTGAATTTTGACAAGTCTACGTTAAAATGTTTCCATTTTTCTGCAGTGATAAAGAAACGTAGAGGGGTAGCTGATATATTTAATTGTTAATTGTATCTTTTTTTCTTTCTTTTTTTCATTTATTCTTTTATTAATTTTTCTTTTCATTGCTTAATTATGCATTATGCCGACACTGCAGGTTACAATTGCAGATATTGCAAGTATTTTTGACACAATACAAGTACATCCAGCTAAACTATTGCTACAGTATAGAGAGAGTATTTCGATTACATACCTTATTCTTCATCTTCTTTTCTTCTTTTTTTTTTTTAATAAATATAATAATAAATAAATAAGTAAATAGGTATTGTCAAATGAAATCGTCGAGATTACGCAGGGGTTTCGGGCAATACTTGGATGGGTGACTACACAAGCCTCATCTGTCTGAAAAAAAATAAATAAATAAAAAAAATAAGAATAAGAATAGGGAGAATGAACGAAAATTTTAAGTAATAAAGATAACAGTAAGAATTATTATAACAAGAATAAGAAAAATTACAATAAAGGAATATAAAAAAAAAGAAAGAAAGCATCCCATGTCTTTCTTCCTAATTGTCATAGAAGGGTGAATTCTTTTGTATATTTTCCAACATTTCCAATACAACGATATGAATGGGGGAAGAAAGAATAAGAATAATAGAAAGAAGGCCTCCCAACACCTAGTTCTCCGGTCTTGGCCAATTAGCTAACGGCGGGATCAGCGCAGTTAAGCAGGGGGTCCGGGAAGAACTTGGATGGGTGACCACAAAAGCCTCATCTCTCTGAGAATAGAAAAAAATAGCAATAAGAATGAGGAGAATGAACGAAAAACGAAAATAATAAAATAACAATAACAACTATAATAAAAAAAAGAAGATTAAGAATAAAAAGAACAAAAATAAGGGAAAAAAGTAATAATATATCTCTCTTGCTAATTGTCGTAGAATTATGAATGAAGGGTTAATTTTAGTGCATATTTTCCAACATTTTCAGCACAACAATGCAACAACAATACAGGAAAGAATAAGAATAAGAGAAATAAGCCCTCCCAACACCTTGTTCTCCGCTCTTGACCAATCAGCTGACGGCGGGATCAGCAAGGTTAAGCAGGGGGTCCGGGCAGAACTTGGATGGGTGACCGCACAAGCCTCATCTCTCTAAAAGTAGGATAAATAAGAATAAGATAAGGAAGAATAATAAAAAAAAATGAAAATAATAAAGATAACAATATTAATTATGACAAGAATAAGAAAAAAATAGAATAAAAAGAATGAAAAAAATAAGAATATCACAACTTTCTTGCTAATTGTCTTAGAATTTTAAATGACATGTCAGTTCTGCTGTATATTTTCCAAGATTTGTTATGAATGAGGGAAGAAAGAATAAGAATAAGAATAAGAATAAGAACAAAATGAATTAGACTAACAATAATGATCACATCTTTCATGCGGTGACTGCGTGGGCGATGAGCCTCACTGGACGTTTCTGACCAATCACAAGGCAGGGTTGGAGTCGTCGGGCCCACCCGATTCATATATAAAGGGATTTTGTGGGAAGCGCGGGCAGACTCAGCTGAGTGTTCGTTGTGAGTTGTTGTTACCACAACTATGGCACGTACCAAGCAAACGGCTCGCAAGTCCACTGGTGGCAAGGCGCCCCGCAAGCAGCTTGCTACAAAGGCAGCTCGCAAGTCTGCTCCAGCCACTGGAGGTGTCAAGAAACCCCACCGTTACAGGCCTGGAACCGTTGCTCTCCGTGAGATCCGCCGTTATCAGAAGAGCACTGAGCTGCTTATCAGGAAACTGCCTTTCCAGCGCCTGGTGCGTGAAATTGCTCAGGATTTCAAGACTGACCTCCGCTTCCAGTCCTCTGCTGTCATGGCTCTCCAGGAAGCTTCCGAGGCTTACCTCGTGGGTCTGTTTGAGGATACCAACCTGTGCGCCATCCATGCCAAGCGCGTGACTATCATGCCAAAGGACATCCAACTGGCTCGTCGCATCCGTGGCGAGCGTGCCTAAGAAGTCATCCACGAATGATCTTCATAACAGCAATATCTAGGCCCTTTTTAGGGCCAAACATCTCTTTCATTAAAGAATTTTCATAGACAATCTGTTTGGTTTTGTGGAAGAAAATATTTATTTTCCATCTTTCAGTATCAGGTATCGACTTTCAACTCAATATCCTTCCCCCCTTTTTTTTTTTTTATATTATTATTATTATTCCCTCTTCCATGGCCATATCTCTTTCACTTGGGAGAATTTTTATCTTTCTTTATCTCTATTTTTTTTTTATCTTTTCTTTATCTCCACAGAATAATAATCACGATAATAATAAGCATAATAATAATAATAATAATAATAATAATAATAATAATAATAATAATAATAATAATGATACAATAATTATTATAATAATAATCATAATAAAAACAACAATATTAATATTATTAATAATGATAATAATAATAATAATAATAATAATAATAATAATAATAATAATAATAAAAATAATAATAATAATAATATTAATAATAATAACAATAATTATAATAATAATGCATTTGTCTATATCGTATCTTTTTTCCTTTTCAAGTGTGGCTCCAATGGAGCCGGGTATTATTTTATACTGGCAGCAGTATACTGGCCGCCTGTTTACTTGGAGGAGGTATACTTGGTAACAGCCTTGGTGCCTTCAGAAACAGCGTGTTTTGCCAGTTCACCAGGCAGAAGAAGACGGACAGCGGTCTGGATTTCCCGGCTGGTGATGGTGGAGCGCTTGTTATAGTGTGCCAGGCGGGATGCCTCGGCAGCGATGCGCTCGAAAATGTCATTCACGAACGAGTTCATGATTGACATGGCCTTGGAGGACACGCCAGTGTCTGGGTGGACTTGCTTGAGCACCTTGTAGATGTAGATGGAGTAGCTCTCCTTCCTCCTGCGCTTCTTCTTCTTGTCGCCCTTGGCAATGGCCTTCTGTGCCTTGCCAGCTTTCTTGGCAGCCTTTCCTGATGCTTTGGGAGGCATAGTGTCGCCGTACTGCTGTGAGAACGAGTGTGCGTTTTCTCAGTTGAAAAGTGGTATATATATTAGCGTGCCTACTCAGGATCAGGAGTCGCCACCTCAGCGAGCGTCCTGATTGGTCCAGACGCGCTCTGGGCCGATCTGATCTCGCGTATATATAGCCGTTTTTCCCAAAATTCACTACTTGCTCGCAGAGCTACCGACGAGGTTAGAGTACTCGCGCTCCTCATTTATCACCAACAACAACAACTACTACTACTACTACTACTACCACAACATCCATTATCATGTCTGGACGCGGCAAGGGAGGAAAGGTGAAGGGAAAGTCAAAGTCCCGTTCCAGTCGTGCTGGACTCCAGTTCCCGGTCGGCAGGATTCATCGCCTTCTAAGGAAAGGCAACTACGCCGAGCGCGTGGGTGCTGGTGCCCCCGTGTACCTTGCGGCAGTTATGGAGTACCTGGCTGCTGAAGTCCTTGAGCTTGCCGGCAATGCCGCCCGTGACAACAAGAAGACTCGCATCATCCCACGTCACCTGCAGCTGGCCATCCGCAACGACGAGGAACTTAACAAGCTCCTCTCCGGAGTCACCATTGCACAGGGTGGCGTGCTGCCCAACATTCAGGCCGTGCTCCTTCCCAAGAAGACTGAGAAGAAGTAAATAAAGGGCCTCCCTCCCCTTCAGCCAATATCACCATCAATCCGGCTCCTCTTCGGAGCCACACGTTCAAACATCTAGAGAGTTGTGTAGACTATACTGGTATATCAATAATAAGCAAGTAGTGTATTTATTTTCGAGTTAGTTATTTGTTATTATTATTATTATTATTTAGTCAGGCACGCAAGTGACCGAGAATAAATATGTATACTATATTTCTACTAATGTACCTGCTGTGTGTCACAGTGGAGAGTTGATTAGATGTGTTGCCTATTGTGATATGTTGAGCGTCTTTTTCATCTCAATGTATATTTTGTTTTATGAGAAACTGAGAACGATGAGGGGCGTGATCATTGAAATAAGTCAATGATAATAATAATAATAATAATAATAATAATAATAATAATAATAATAATGATAATAATAATAATAATAATAATAATAATAATAATGATAATAATAATAATACTTGGAGAAGACCTGATGAAGTGAGAAAGATGGTTATAATTAATAATGGTTTCTTTTCTTAGCTCAGATAGTGATAGTGAACATGGTTATGAGAAAGTAGTAGTAATAATAGTAGTCTATGGTCCTTCTTTCTTTTCATGTTTGTGGACCTTAAAAAGGTCCGGGAGATGATGTTATTCAATGATGATAATGCAAGCTGAATAGCTGGCACCATCTCAATAATGGAGCGATTTAACCACCAAATCCGTACAGGGTACGGCCCTGACGCTTGAGGGCGTAGACAACGTCCATGGCAGTAACGGTCTTACGCTTGGCGTGCTCGGTATAGGTGACAGCATCCCTGATAACGTTCTCAAGGAACACCTTGAGCACCCCACGAGTCTCCTCGTAGATGAGACCAGAGATGCGCTTGACGCCACCTCGGCGAGCTAGACGACGGATAGCAGGCTTGGTGATTCCCTGGATGTTATCACGCAGAACCTTACGGTGACGCTTGGCGCCTCCCTTTCCAAGACCCTTGCCTCCCTTGCCGCGGCCAGTCATGGTGATGAGAGCTGCTAGTACGACGTCCGAACGGTCTAACAGGAAGCTCACGAATGTGCCTCAAAATAACATAACATAACATAACAAAGAGAGAAAAGATGGGGAGGGAGAAGTGGGGATAGTGGGAAGAATAGGGGGGTGATAAGAAGGGAATTGTAGGAGGAGAAATAGTCACTGGGGCTTGACCCAGGCGCAATTTGAATTAGGAGGGACATCTTTTTTTTATGTTTTTTATTTATTTATTTTTTTTTTTTAACGTGTTATATTCATTCTAAGATGGCCAGGAAGACAAGGGCTTTATCGGGGAAAGCAGGAGAGTCCTCCACCAACCGAGCAAGCCAAGCCCAACACAGCCACAGCCACGGACGCCGCCCACGCACCCAAATCCCCGGGCCAAACCACGCACAAGTTAGGGGCCAGACTATCCAGAGCCTGCATTATCAGGTTGTGAAAGAGGAGTGAAGGACAGTCAGAGTAAAAAGGGTTTTTTTGTGCTTTTTATTGGTTCAAAGAAGGACAGAGGAAGAATTGCATCCGTATAGCGGAGGGACCTACAGTTTTACGTGGGTTCCGAACCACGGATAGTAGTAGAGTGATTTGGTGATGGCCGGGATATTTATTGTATGATGTAATGTGGTGGGTGAAAAAAGCGGTGTTGGTCCTTTTTTCTTGTGTCCTGTGACTCGTCCTGCAAAAAGGCCACCCTGCTAAAAAAAAAAAAAAAAAAAAAAAAAAAAAAAAAAAAAAAAAAAAAAAAAAAATATATATATATAAATATATATATATATATATATATATACATATATATATATACATATACATATACATACATACATACACATATACATACATATACATATATATATATATATATATATACATATATACACATACATACATATACACACATACACACATATACACATATACATATATATAAATATAATATAAAAAATGTCGTGGTGTTATATGCATGGGGAGGGAGAGGATGGTTTGTGATAATGATTGACGTGATGGTAGGATGTGCAATGACAGAGGCTCGAAAAGGCTCCCTCACCGCAACGAGGGGTCAAATCTAATACCATCTGCCTGCACGCGGTAAGTCGCTGGTGGCGGGGGGTGAATGGGGATTCCTGCATGGATGCTTCCAGGGCCCCGCCCCACCATCTCTTGACTACCTTCCTGCCCAGCCCTTGCCGCACCCAACTACCTCTGTGTGGGGGGTGAAGTGGCTTCCACTGAATGGTGTGGTTACCGTCCCCATCATCAGTACTGGCCGCTCCTTAACTACCTCGGGGGGTACCGCTACCGGAACGTCATGCCGACGGCCGGGGGCCCCATTGCCGTGACGTCAGTGGGAGGAGTGCGGTTCGTGCTATCCCCGTCTCTCTGGAAGTGGTCCGGTGCCCTCTTGAAACCTAGGCTGCGAGGCAGGAAAATAATGTATAAAAAACAAAAATATGAATACAAAGCCATAAGACAAAAAATATGAAAAAACCACTAGGTGTTGGCACACGACCCCACTCCCTCGGTCAGAGGCATGGTATGTTAATGGCGGTGTTTTTTTGTCTAGTCCCTTTCCCAGGAGCGGTCCGGTGCCACCTTAAAACCTAGGCTGCGAGACAGAAAAATAATGCATAAAAACAAAAATATGAATACAAAACCATAAGACAAAAAATATGAAAAAACCACTAGGTGTTGGCACGCGGGCCCGCCCACGTGAACGAGAGAACGACGATGATGCCACTCAGACACCATGAGTGGTACAGAAAAAGGAGATAGTGAAGGGAAGAAAGGAGGAGTCCATTATTAGAAGACAGGTTCAGGAGGCACAGTGGGAGGATCAAGGAGATTGCAGTGCGGCAAGTGACGGAAAGCTGGGGGGAGGTTGGTAATGAAATTGTATGTGATTGTGTGTCTGTCGGAGAAGGAGCTTAGTTGTTTTTCGATTCTATTGTGGAGTGTTATGTTAAGAGGGGGGATGTTGGACTCCTGGTGAATGGAGAGAGAGGTTTGGAAGTCGAACCATTTCGTCCCAAGAGCGAAACGAATTGCTCGGTTTTGAACCTTCTGAAGTTTAGAGAGGTTGGAGGGAGCAGAGAGAGAGAGGGCAAGAGGGCAGTAGGTTAAGAGAGGGAGAATGAAAGCTTTGTAGAGGTGAAGTTTTGTTTTTGTGCTGCTGTCGCGAAATCTTTCCAGGTTGCTCAAGGCCTTGGCGGCTATGGTTGCTTTTTGTTTTATATGTATATTGAAGTTGAGGTGCTTATCTATGGTGAGGCCAAGCACTTTGTTGTTGTTACTGATGGGGATTGGGGTGGGGATTGGATCAATTCTGTTTAGTGAGATTTGGCGGGGCTGACTTCTTTTAATGTTGAAATAAGTGACTTTTGATTTTTCGGGATGGGAGAGAATTCGCCATTTCATCTCCCACAGGCCAGTCGCCATCAGTTCCCATTGAATTTTGTCGGTTAGGAGATCTAACGACCTGGCACGGGCCAATTGCGTTACATCGTCCGCGTATTGAATAGTTAGTGAGTCATTGTGGGCTGGGAGGGGTAGGTCAGCTGTGTACATGTTAAAAAGGGTTGGGGAGAGTACGGAGCCTTGTGGGACTCCAGCCTGAGGGGTAAAAAATGACGAAAAGGTGCCCTGGTGGCGGATTCTTGTCTGTCTCTCATCCAGAAAACTACACAAGATGCGTTGTGTTAGATAAGGGAGATTGAAGTTATTACAAATTTTATATTTTAAACCGGTGTGCCAAACGGTGTCAAAAGCTTTTTTGACATCTTTTGTCACGAGTGCTGTCTTGTAATATGGCTTGTTGAAATTTAGGTAGGCTACTATGCTGTTAAGGGCGTCCTCAGTTGAGGCGTTCCTCCGGAAACCGAACTGCTGTGGTGCCAGCAATCCGTTATCTTCGAGGAACGCTCTCAATCTTAAATTGATTAGACGCTCAAAAGTTTTTCCAAGAATTTCAAGTAGGCTTATGGGGCGATAGTTTTCTGGTAAGTGAGAGTTTTTTCCGGGCTTGGCAATTAGGGTGATGTTTGAAATTTTGAAAGCCTTTGGGAAGTATCCAGAGGCGAGGCAAGCATTGAATATTTTTGTCAGGCTGGATATGATTTCTGGAGGAAGGCTCCGCACCATTGGCCAGGTGACTCCTGAGGGGCCGGGGGCTCGCCGCGGAGTGTGCCTGAGCAACCTGGCGACATCTTCCTCCTCAATGGGTGTGATGAGAGGGTGTTGTGGGTCTAGTCGTGTTAAGTGTATAATGTTATGTGGTAGTGTGTTTGCTAGGTTTTGGCGCACAATATCGGTGATATGGTGTATGTGGGCAATACTGGGCTCATGAAGAGGGAGAGGGTGTGGTTGGAAGGAGTTACGCCAGTGTGTCTGGAAGGTGTTGGTGACCTGGTCTGGGTTGGTGACTCGATCACCGTTCACTAGGAGGTACTCGAATCTTTCCCGCTGGCTTCCCTTTAGCTTGTGCACCATGTGCCAGAACTGAGTAGGGTTTCTACAGCGAGCTCCGTCCATACGGGAGACTAGAGTCCTCCAGTGAGCGCTGTGATCATCCTGTAGGCTATTTAGTATGTGTGTGCGAAGGGTGCATAGGTCTCTGTAGATGGGAATGAGGCTGTTCATGTTTTTTAAAAAGCGTGTTCTGTAGCACACTAGTAGTCGTTGTGTTTTTATGGAGGGTCTGAAGTCTATGTGAATTGTGTGTTGTTTCTTTGGGGTGTGTCTGTTGGCTGATGTCAGGATGTCACTGTGTAGTTTCGCTAGGGCGCTGTCTATTTCTGTATATGGTTGGCCTTCGAGCTGTGTTGGTCGGTGTAGATCTGTAAGTGTTTCCCTGAATCCCTCCCAATCGGCGGAGCGGTAGTCGGGGACAGGTGGGGATGGGATAGATATGGGGTTGGAGGATATTTTTAGGATTATGGGAACGTGGTCTGAACCACAGAGGGGTCCTTGGGAGATGTGGTGGTGGAAAGGTAGGGACTGCCGATTGGAGAGAATGAGATCCGGCCTGCCATTCCCATTGTGGGTATAGCAGGTAGGAAAGTCAGGACCAAGGAAACGGAGGCGTTTTAGTTGTGTGAGTTGCAGAAGTTCGTGTCCGTGTTGGTTGTTCTTGTTATGTCGAAATGCTGTGTGACTGGCATTAAGGTCTGCCAGTATGTAGACTGGTAGGTTTGTGTGGTTGAAGAGATTGTTGAGGCTGGTGAGAGGGAGCCCAGTATCCGGTCTGCTGTACGTTGTGGCGATTAGAAATTGCCCGTGTTGTGTTTCGATCTTGGTGGCCAGGAAGTGAGCTGAAGGCCAGTCGGTTATGTGGATGTGTTTGATGGTACATTTTACCATGATAGCTACGCCATCATGGCGCGTACCTGTTGTGTAGCGTGTGTTGTATCCGTAAAGTTTGATGGGTTTAAGAGGTGTGCCTGTGTGGTTGAGAAGGACGATGTCTGGATCGATAGATCGAATTGCTTCTGAGATAAGGTGTCTGTTATTCCAGAAACCGCGACAGTTTAGTTGTACTACTGTGATCATTGTTGAGTGTGTTAGGTGTTTTTCCTACCCCTTAATGCGGTTCGTGTAGATGGGGGTGAAGGTTGGGGTTGGTTTGTGAGCAGGCGTTTTGTGTCAGTCTTTTTTGTGGTGTTGTTGGTTGTGTTGGTAGAAGTAATGGCACTGGTAATGGTAGTGGTAGGAGTGGATTGTGTTGGAGGGGACTTCTGGGGCTGCGATTCACCAGAAGCTGGGTCTTCTTCGGAGCCCATGTCCCTAGGTGAGAGGGAACTGGTGTCGTTGGGTGTGGTAAGTTCGGGTTGCTGAAGTGGGGGTGTTGGAGTGTGTATCTCTTCGTTTTGTTGGAAATGTTGTTTAAAGTGTTGTTGGTTGGTTTGTTGGAAGTTTGGTGGAAGCTTTATTGTGGGGCAACCGTTATATTCAAGCAGGGAATTCATGGTTTCAGCTTGCTTTTTTAAGTCGCCAAAAGAGGTCTGAATTGAATATTTTATGATAATTTCTGCAAGCAGAAGTTTCTCTGAGTTTGTGTTTGTGTTAGAAGTAGTTTGTGTGGAAGTATTGGGTGTGGTGGCTTGTGCATAGGTAGTTGTAATTGGGGTAGGTTTTGGAGAGTTTTGTTGTTGCTGACTCTCACGTTTTATGGGACATTTAAAGGAGACCGCTGTGTGTTCCCCTTCACAGTTTATGCATTTTAAGGTGGATGATTGGCAGTTCTTGTAGTCGTGGCCCTTAGCTGCACACTTAGAGCAGATCTGTTCAGTGTCTTTGCACTGGTTAGTGCGGTGGCTGAATTTATAGCATTTGTAACACTGTGTAACCGGTCTGTATTCTTCAATATTAATGTTATAAGAAGGTACTATTTGCGAAAATATTTTGATGCCTTTATTTTTGATGAGGTCGGCCTGTTGTTTCGACCGGAGACGTATTTTAATCATGTGAGCTTTTGGGATTGCGTGTATTTCTTCAATTTGGGTTTCGTTTCTAGCTTCAATCTCCATTCGGAGATCGTCGTTAGTTTTTTTCAGTAAATAGTCGTCCACACGGCGGGCAAGGATGGTCCTGGCGGATATTTCCTCTGGAGACTCAACAAGCTCGAAACCTAGGAGTTTTAAGTTTTCGTTTGCCTGGTGAGTGGTGTGTCTTTCGCGATCAGCCTCACTGGCTAGACCAACGATAATGTAAGGGCCAGATTTAAAGCATTTTGTGTGGGGAACCTGGGTCCTGGTAAAAAAGGCATTGCTGAGGTCGGCAGGGATGTTGGCAGTTTTAATCCGGTACCTTATTGTCCGGTCAGGGGGGCGTGGGGCGGCCATCTTATCATAGGGCCGGGCCCTATGATGCTGCAGCCCTGTAGGAGAGAATCTGTGGTGGAAAAGTGTTATTAGGCGTGAGTGGCGCTACAGCCTTTTGGCGCTACAGCCTTTAGGGTGCTACAACCACGAGTGGCCTATAAACAACCTATTGTTGTTTCCTGTCGCCCTAGAACCTATATCCCGAGGGGGATCCTAGATGGAGAGAGGAGACCCTGAATATCTAGCCCTGAGGTAGGGATTGTACGCTCACGGGGTGTCTCTAGGCTGCTCTAGCCAACACTAGAGGCCCCGGTGGCTAAAGAGCGCGGAGCGGGCTTGCCTAAGGCCCGATCCTGACTCTGTCGCCGGTACGAAGAAAAGAAAGGTGGAGTAGGAGGAACAGTTGGCAAAAGTCACTTATACCAGTGAGTTACTGCGATCTTCCAGCGATACCCTTAGGTGAGGCTCTCTCCACAGGGAACGTAGGGAAGACCGCGGCTCCTCGAAGTGACTGCCGGGTTGTCTATCGGTATTCTTTTTTGTCTAGCAGGCCAAAGCCTTTTTTTTTTTTTTTTTTTTTTTTTTTTTGTAGAGTCGTTGGAAGCGAAAATGCTCCTTTTTAGGTGGCTCGTGGGCGAGTGTGTGCGCCTTGCTTCCTGCCGGCCTTTTAAAGGACACAGGAGTGAGAGCAGGAGCGGAGCTGGGCGCCTATTGGTTCCTTCCGGACCCGGGGGGCGGAGCTTGTGACTCGGCGGCTCAGTGTAAGGCGGACCTTCTTCCTTCAAAGTTGGCTGCTGGTTGGTTAGCTGCTGCTGGGAGCTGGAGCTGGGAGAACCTTCTGCTACCAGAGTTGGAGGAAGTGTGCCGTGCCTCAAAATTTTTGTCGCGCGGTATATATTGAGCCAGAGCGGTCGTGCGTGTAGTAAATTACTATTTTCCCTGTTTTTCTCACTTAATTTAACATTATCGGGTCATATGCATAGGTTTTCTGTTTCAGTGTTGACCCTGCAACTGCACATTTATGACTAAATTCACATACACAAGCACAAATGTGAATAAAACTCAATATAAAGGTGGAGGGGTTGCAAGATTTTCCGGCGCGCTAAGGCATGCCGAGATAATATACCTTCTCCCCTGACTCTTTTCTTGTAGGCATGCGCAAGATTCATTCAGTATCAAGTAATGTTTCAACTGAATTCATATTCTAATTTTCAGAAACTATCTTCCATTTGGTAGCATAACCAGTTTCCCCTCTTCTAGTTGGAAGAAAAAACAAATATATTTATTAACACTAACTCCTTGCTCTTCCAGTATGGTTTATGTATATATATATATATATATATATATATATATATATATATATATATATATATATATATATATATATATATATATATATATATATATATATATATATATATATATATATATTAAAAGACAATGAATATCCTCTGGGGAAGGGGTGACAATCCTTATTTAACCCTTAATTTCAGTTGAATTTTGACAAGTCTACGTTAAAATGTTTCCATTTTTCTGCAGTGATAAAGAAACGTAGAGGGTTAGCTAATATATTTAATTGTTAATTGTATCTTTTTTTCTTTCTTTTTTTCATTTATTCTTTTATTAATTTTTCTTTTCATTGCTTAATTATGCATTATGCCGACACTGCAGGTTACAATTGCAGATATTGCAAGTATTTTTGACACAATACAAGTACATCCAGCTAAACTATTGCTACAGTATAGAGAGAGTATTTCGATTACATACCTTATTCTTCATCTTCTTTTCTTCTTTTTTTTTTTTTAATAAATATAATAATAAATAAATAAGTAAATAGGTATTGTCAAATGAAATCGTCGAGATTACGCAGGGGTTTCGGGCAATACTTGGATGGGTGACTACACAAGCCTCATCTGTCTGAAAAAAAAAAAAAATAAATAAATAAAATAAGAATAAGAATAGGGAGAATGAACGAAAATTTTAAGTAATAAAGATAACAGTAAGAATTATTATAACAAGAATAAGAAAAATTACAATAAAGGAATATAAAAAAAAAGAAAGAAAGCATCCCATGTCTTTCTTCCTAATTGTCATAGAAGGGTGAATTCTTTTGTATATTTTCCAACATTTCCAATACAACGATATGAATGGGGGAAGAAAGAATAAGAATAATAGAAAGAAGGCCTCCCAACACCTAGTTCTCCGGTCTTGGCCAATTAGCTAACGGCGGGATCAGCGCAGTTAAGCAGGGGGTCCTCGAAGAACTTGGATGGGTGACCACAAAAGCCTCATCTCTCTGAGAATAGAAAAAAATAGCAATAAGAATGAGGAGAATGAACGAAAAACGAAAATAATAAAATAACAATAACAACTATAATAAAAAAAAGAAGATTAAGAATAAAAAGAACAAAAATAAGGGAAAAAAGTAATAATATATCTCTCTTGCTAATTGTCGTAGAATTATGAATGAAGGGTTAATTTTAGTGCATATTTTCCAACATTTTCAGCACAACAATGCAACAACAATACAGGAAAGAATAAGAATAAGAGAAATAAGCCCTCCCAACACCTTGTTCTCCGCTCTTGACCAATCAGCTGACGGCGGGATCAGCAAGGTTAAGCAGGGGGTCCGGGCAGAACTTGGATGGGTGACCGCACAAGCCTCATCTCTCTAAAAGTAGGATAAATAAGAATAAGATAAGGAAGAATAATAAAAAAAAATGAAAATAATAAAGATAACAATATTAATTATGACAAGAATAAGAAAAAAATAGAATAAAAAGAATGAAAAAAATAAGAATATCACAACTTTCTTGCTAATTGTCTTAGAATTTTAAATGACATGTCAGTTCTGCTGTATATTTTCCAAGATTTGTTACGAATGAGGGAAGAAAGAATAAGAATAAGAATAAGAATAAGAACAAAATGAATTAGACTAACAATAATGATCACATCTTTCATGCGGTGACTGCGTGGGCGATGAGCCTCACTGGACGTTTCTGACCAATCACAAGGCAGGGTTGGAGTCGTCGGGCCCACCCGATTCATATATAAAGGGATTTTGTGGGAAGCGCGGGCAGACTCAGCTGAGTGTTCGTTGTGAGTTGTTGTTACCACAACTATGGCACGTACCAAGCAAACGGCTCGCAAGTCCACTGGTGGCAAGGCGCCCCGCAAGCAGCTTGCTACAAAGGCAGCTCGCAAGTCTGCTCCAGCCACTGGAGGTGTCAAGAAACCCCACCGTTACAGGCCTGGAACCGTTGCTCTCCGTGAGATCCGCCGTTATCAGAAGAGCACTGAGCTGCTTATCAGGAAACTGCCTTTCCAGCGCCTGGTGCGTGAAATTGCTCAGGATTTCAAGACTGACCTCCGCTTCCAGTCCTCTGCTGTCATGGCTCTCCAGGAAGCTTCCGAGGCTTACCTCGTGGGTCTGTTTGAGGATACCAACCTGTGCGCCATCCATGCCAAGCGCGTGACTATCATGCCAAAGGACATCCAACTGGCTCGTCGCATCCGTGGCGAGCGTGCCTAAGAAGTCATCCACGAATGATCTTCATAACAGCAATATCTAGGCCCTTTTTAGGGCCAAACATCTCTTTCATTAAAGAATTTTCATAGACAATCTGTTTGGTTTTGTGGAAGAAAATATTTATTTTCCATCTTTCAGTATCAGGTATCGACTTTCAACTCAATATCCTTCCCCCCTTTTTTTTTTTTTATATTATTATTATTATTCCCTCTTCCATGGCCATATCTCTTTCACTTGGGAGAATTTTTATCTTTCTTTATCTCTATTTTTTTTTTATCTTTTCTTTATCTCCACAGAATAATAATCACGATAATAATAAGCATAATAATAATAATAATAATAATAATAATAATAATAATAATAATAATAATAATAATGATACAATAATTATTATAATAATAATCATAATAAAAACAACAATATTAATATTATTAATAATGATAATAATAATAATAATAATAATAATAATAATAATAATAATAATAAAAATAATAATAATAATAATATTAATAATAATAACAATAATTATAATAATAATGCATTTGTCTATATCGTATCTTTTTTCCTTTTCAAGTGTGGCTCCAATGGAGCCGGGTATTATTTTATACTGGCAGCAGTATACTGGCCGCCTGTTTACTTGGAGGAGGTATACTTGGTAACAGCCTTGGTGCCTTCAGAAACAGCGTGTTTTGCCAGTTCACCAGGCAGAAGAAGACGGACAGCGGTCTGGATTTCCCGGCTGGTGATGGTGGAGCGCTTGTTATAGTGTGCCAGGCGGGATGCCTCGGCAGCGATGCGCTCGAAAATGTCATTCACGAACGAGTTCATGATTGACATGGCCTTGGAGGACACGCCAGTGTCTGGGTGGACTTGCTTGAGCACCTTGTAGATGTAGATGGAGTAGCTCTCCTTCCTCCTGCGCTTCTTCTTCTTGTCGCCCTTGGCAATGGCCTTCTGTGCCTTGCCAGCTTTCTTGGCAGCCTTTCCTGATGCTTTGGGAGGCATAGTGTCGCCGTACTGCTGTGAGAACGAGATTTCAAAGATTTCAAAGATTTATTTAGAAAAGATGGGTTACAAAAAGAGTGGGGGGAGGTGCGCCTGCCTGGCACACGGTAAGAGAAAGAGAGGAAAAATAGAAATACAGTAGAAGATTAAAAGATGCCGGGCGGACCGGCCTGCAGCTGTTAAGATGGTGATTGTCACAGGGCAGTACATGAGAGGTGAACGGGTGGAAACCGGAGTTCCCGGAGGAAAACCACCCATACTGCTGTGAAATAGAGGAGAGTGAGGAGGGTTACAATATAGGTACAAATACATACATATATACATATACACATATGCATATATATACATATACATACATATATACACATATACATACACACATACACACACATACATATACACATAAGAAAGGTTATCCATAGGCAGTACAATTAGTTAAGGGTGGAAACCGTAGTATTTATGTTGTCACATATGGTGGAGAGTGACATATCGCACAAAATCTAGAAGATCTTGCGGCGAGTCTCGTCTTGATAGGTGGTGTCCCGTCGTCCCCTCAAGTGTGTGGGCCCTGGCTCAGCCCCGCTGCCGGGAGCTTCGCACGCTTACCCCGGAGGACGAGTACCCCTTGCTGGGATGAAGGCAGTTATCCCAACAACTCAGGGCGCAGTGGGGAGGGGGGAGGGCACACAGAAGGAACCGCCACTGGTCTGCCGTCGGTGTCACCCGGTGGGGTGACATCAGGCCTGGCAGATCCCGGAAGTGGCTTGGCTCGGTTGAGTCGCTGCTTCGTCACTCGGTGGGAACTACTATCAGCAGTGGAAGGGAGAGGCGCTCGCTCTCTCATCAGTCATCGGCAGCAGCAGGAGGAGAGGGGTAGACATAGTGGCGGCAGATGAACGTGCTGTGGGGAAGGGACACTGAGAGTATCAATGGTACGGATAGAGAAAGGGAGTTCAGAAGGATCAGGGCAGATGGGAATATGGGAGGGGGGTAGGAGGCGGGTGTACAGGAAAGCAGGGACGATGGTAGGGGAGGGGACACAGGAAAGGAACAGAGGAGCTGAAGGTTGGGAGGAGATGGAGATAGGGAATGAAGGCAATAAGCAATAGTGCATAAGGAGATTCACAAAACGGAAAGGAGAGCACACATTCACCTGTATCGGGGCTCTGGTGGCGGGTTTTCGAGCCTGAGGAGGCTCCTGGGAAACCAGGCGTGCTGACGGCGAGGGGCTTCCTCGTGCAGAAGTTGTAGCACCCGGTACTGGTCCCACCCCTCGTCGTCCATCCGCTGCCACACCTTGGCTGCCATCTCGTGGAGGCGGACGTTGAGGGCTGGGAGGGACGCGGCCTCGTGAAGCTCGGCCGAGCTGGTGAAATCATCCCATCTGGTGCCGAGAGCGAACCGTAGAGCGCTGTTCTGGACCCTCTGCAATCTGCTAATGGCTGTTGTGGAGAGAGCGTGCAAGGGAACAGGGGGATATGTAAGGATAGGTAAGATTAAGGCTTTGATAAGGTGGAGCTTCAGACCAGTGGCCAAGTCCCGGAACCGGTACAGCCTTGCGAGGGCTTCCTTCGCTCGCGTCACGCGCTGGGACACGTGCGCGGTGTACCCCTTTGAGCTGACGGCCAGGCCCAAGAGAGAGCCCCTGGGCCTGAAGCCGACGTCATCCCCGTCCACCAGCAGTGGGGCGGGGGTTTTGGTGGCAATGGGTACAACGGTGAACTTGGCCATGTTGGTCTTGATCCTCCACTCCTCCTCAAAGGAGTTGATGCGGGCGATCTCTCTGCTGGTACGGGCGTTCAGCATCATACTGGAGCGGCCTGGATGGAACACAACCTGAGAAACATCATCAGCATAAAGTACATTAACCCCGGCGCCAGAAGCAGGGCGAGTGTGCGTTTTCTCAGTTGAAAAGTGGTATATATATTAGCGTGCCTACTCAGGATCAGGAGTCGCCACCTCAGCGAGCGTCCTGATTGGTCCAGACGCGCTCTGGGCCGATCTGATCTCGCGTATATATAGCCGTTTTTCCCAAAATTCACTACTTGCTCGCAGAGCTACCGACAAGGTTAGAGTACTCGCGC
>NW_026973777.1:107500-120000 GCF_035594125.1 Scylla paramamosain | reverse complement strand
ATCGCATCTATTTCTAAAGCTGAAATCTTTGCTCAAACCTTTGCTAAAAATTCTACATTGGACGATTCTGGGCTTGTTCCTCCCTCTCCTCCACCCTCTGACAACTTCATGCCACCTATTAAAATTCTTCGCAATGATGTTTTCCATGCCCTCGCTGGCCTAAACCCTCGGAAGGCTTATGGACCGGATGGGGTCCCTCCTATTGTTCTCCGAAACAATGCCTCCATGCTTGCACCTTGCCTATTCAAATTCTTTCAGCTCTGTCTGTCAACACTACCTTTCCTTCTTGCTGGAAGTTTACTTACATTCAACCTGTTCCTAAAAAGGGTGACCGTTCTAATCCCTCAAACTACCATCCTATTGCTTTAATTTCCTGCCTATCTAAAGTTTTTGAATCTATCTTCAACAGGAAGATTCTTAAACATCTATCACTCCACAACCTTCTATCTGATCGCCAGTATGGGTTCCGTCAAGGCCGCTCTACTGGTGATCTTCTGGCTTTCCTTACTGAGTCTTGGTCATCCTCTTTTAGAGATTTTGGTGAAACTTTTGCTGTTGCCTTGGACATAATTATCAAAAGCTTTTGATAGAGTCTGGCACAAAGCTTTGATTTCCAAACTACCCTCCTACGGTTTCTATCCTTCTCTCTGTTTACTTCATCTCAAGTTTCCTTTTTGACCGTTCTATTGCTGCTGTGGTAGACGGTCACTGTTCTTCTCCTAAATCAATTAACAGTGGTGTTCCTCAGGGTTCTGTCCTGTCACCCACTCTCTTCTTATTATTCATTAATGATCTTCTAAACCAAACTTCTTGTCCTATCCACTCCTACGCTGAAGATACCACCCTGCACTTTTCCACGTCTTTTCATAGACGTCCAACCCTTCAGGAGGTAAACATATCACGCAGGGAAGCCACAGAACGCCTGACTTCTGATCTTTCTAAAATTTCTCATTGGGGCAGAACAAACTTGATATTGTTCAATGCCTCAAAAAATCAATTCCTCCATCTATCAACTCGACACAACCTTCCAGACAACTATCCCCTCTTCTTCAATGACACTCAACTGTCCCCCTCTTCTACATTGAACATCCTCGGTCTGTCCTTTACTTATAATCTGAACTGGAAACTTCACATCTCATCTCTAGCTAAAACAGCTTTTATGAAGTTAGGTGTTCTGAGACGTCTCCGCCAGTTTTTCTCACCCCCCCAGCTGCTAACTCTGTACAAGGGCCTTATCCGTCCATGTATGGAGTATGCTTCACATGTCTGAGGGGGGTTCCACTCATACTGCTTTTCTAGACAGGGTGGAATCAAAAGCTTTTCGTCTCATCAACTCCTCTCCTCTAACTGACTGTCTTCAGCTTCTCTCTCACCGCCGCAATGTTGCATATCTAGCTGTCTTCTACCGCTATTTTCATGCTAACTGCTCTTCTGATCTTGCTAACTGCATGCCTCCCCTCCTTCCGTGGCCTCGCTGCACAAGACTTTCTTCTTTCTCTCACCTCTATTCTGTCCACTTCTCTAACGCAAGAGTTAACTAGTATTCTCAATCATTCATCCCTTTCTCTGGTAAACTCTGGAACTCCCTGCCTGCTTCCGTATTTCCACCTTCCTATGACTTGAATTCCTTCAAGAGGGAGGTTTCAAGACACTTATTCATCATTTTTTGACCACTGCTTTGACCCCTGTATGGGACTGGCATTTCAGTGGGCATTTTTTTTATTACATTTTTGTTGCCCTTGGCCAGTGTCCTTCCTACATAAAAAAAAAAAAAAAAATAGTAGTAGTAGTAGCAGTAGTAGTAGTAGTAGTAGTAGTAGTAGTAATGCTATTTTTCATATATTTAGTAATTTTTTTTTTTCATATTATTATTTATATTTATATTTTTTGTTTTGTTTTGACATTCATACGAATGCTATAAAGGTGAAGCATAGAAATTTATTTGATTGATTAATTAATTTATATATCTATTTATTTTGATTTTTTAAATTAATTAATTTATTTATTTTTATTATTATTATTTTTTTTTTTTATGTCTCTATGATAAGCAAAGCATTATAGAATTTATGAAAGCACATATCCTCTAGAGTCTTGCCCTACAAAAGATTCTGTAAAGTAAAAAATAAAGGGAATAAGTGTCAGTGACGTTTGATGAATAGAGGAAGGCGTGGCAGAAATTACCATAAAACGTATATAAATGAAAATTTATCTTCCTCGTATTTTCCAACTTGCGTTTGCTTCTTGAAAATTTAACTGGGTGGGTCATATAGCAGACATATTGTTCTTTCCTCCATTGTAGTTTGTTTCCAGCAAGCCCCCTAAATAAAGTTTCTGTTTTTTTTTTTTTTTTTTTTTTTTTAAAGAAATGAGGAATTACATTCTAACGCTGATCACTGAGCGGAGCGTAGACGAGCTGCTATCCTCAAGGACGTTACCTCTCTCTCTCTCTCTCTCTCTCTCTAAATAAGACTTTAAATAAAAAGAATATATATATATATATATATATATATATATATATATATATATATATATATATATATATATATATATATATATATATATATATATATATATATATATATATATATATATATATATATATATATATATATATATATATATAAAAGACAATGAATATCCTCTGGGGAAGGGGTGACAATCCTTATTTAACCCTTAATTTCAGTTGAATTTTGACAAGTCTACGTTAAAATGTTTCCATTTTTCTGCAGTGATAAAGAAACGTAGAGGGGTAGCTAATATATTTAATTGTTAATTGTATCTTTTTTTCTTTCTTTTTTTCATTTATTCTTTTATTAATTTTTCTTTTCATTGCTTAATTATGCATTATGCCGACACTGCAGGTTACAATTGCAGATATTGCAAGTATTTTTGACACAATACAAGTACATCCAGCTAAACTATTGCTACAGTATAGAGAGAGTATTTCGATTACATACCTTATTCTTCATCTTCTTTTCTTCTTTTTTTTTTTTAATAAATATAATAATAAATAAATAAGTAAATAGGTATTGTCAAATGAAATCGTCGAGATTACGCAGGGGTTTCGGGCAATACTTGGATGGGTGACTACACAAGCCTCATCTGTCTGAAAAAAAATAAATAAATAAAAAAAATAAGAATAAGAATAGGGAGAATGAACGAAAATTTTAAGTAATAAAGATAACAGTAAGAATTATTATAACAAGAATAAGAAAAATTACAATAAAGGAATATAAAAAAAAAGAAAGAAAGCATCCCATGTCTTTCTTCCTAATTGTCATAGAAGGGTGAATTCTTTTGTATATTTTCCAACATTTCCAATACAACGATATGAATGGGGGAAGAAAGAATAAGAATAATAGAAAGAAGGCCTCCCAACACCTAGTTCTCCGGTCTTGGCCAATTAGCTAACGGCGGGATCAGCGCAGTTAAGCAGGGGGTCCGGGAAGAACTTGGATGGGTGACCACAAAAGCCTCATCTCTCTGAGAATAGAAAAAAATAGCAATAAGAATGAGGAGAATGAACGAAAAACGAAAATAATAAAATAACAATAACAACTATAATAAAAAAAAGAAGATTAAGAATAAAAAGAACAAAAATAAGGGAAAAAAGTAATAATATATCTCTCTTGCTAATTGTCGTAGAATTATGAATGAAGGGTTAATTTTAGTGCATATTTTCCAACATTTTCAGCACAACAATGCAACAACAATACAGGAAAGAATAAGAATAAGAGAAATAAGCCCTCCCAACACCTTGTTCTCCGCTCTTGACCAATCAGCTGACGGCGGGATCAGCAAGGTTAAGCAGGGGGTCCGGGCAGAACTTGGATGGGTGACCGCACAAGCCTCATCTCTCTAAAAGTAGGATAAATAAGAATAAGATAAGGAAGAATAATAAAAAAAAATGAAAATAATAAAGATAACAATATTAATTATGACAAGAATAAGAAAAAAATAGAATAAAAAGAATGAAAAAAATAAGAATATCACAACTTTCTTGCTAATTGTCTTAGAATTTTAAATGACATGTCAGTTCTGCTGTATATTTTCCAAGATTTGTTATGAATGAGGGAAGAAAGAATAAGAATAAGAATAAGAATAAGAACAAAATGAATTAGACTAACAATAATGATCACATCTTTCATGCGGTGACTGCGTGGGCGATGAGCCTCACTGGACGTTTCTGACCAATCACAAGGCAGGGTTGGAGTCGTCGGGCCCACCCGATTCATATATAAAGGGATTTTGTGGGAAGCGCGGGCAGACTCAGCTGAGTGTTCGTTGTGAGTTGTTGTTACCACAACTATGGCACGTACCAAGCAAACGGCTCGCAAGTCCACTGGTGGCAAGGCGCCCCGCAAGCAGCTTGCTACAAAGGCAGCTCGCAAGTCTGCTCCAGCCACTGGAGGTGTCAAGAAACCCCACCGTTACAGGCCTGGAACCGTTGCTCTCCGTGAGATCCGCCGTTATCAGAAGAGCACTGAGCTGCTTATCAGGAAACTGCCTTTCCAGCGCCTGGTGCGTGAAATTGCTCAGGATTTCAAGACTGACCTCCGCTTCCAGTCCTCTGCTGTCATGGCTCTCCAGGAAGCTTCCGAGGCTTACCTCGTGGGTCTGTTTGAGGATACCAACCTGTGCGCCATCCATGCCAAGCGCGTGACTATCATGCCAAAGGACATCCAACTGGCTCGTCGCATCCGTGGCGAGCGTGCCTAAGAAGTCATCCACGAATGATCTTCATAACAGCAATATCTAGGCCCTTTTTAGGGCCAAACATCTCTTTCATTAAAGAATTTTCATAGACAATCTGTTTGGTTTTGTGGAAGAAAATATTTATTTTCCATCTTTCAGTATCAGGTATCGACTTTCAACTCAATATCCTTCCCCCCTTTTTTTTTTTTTATATTATTATTATTATTCCCTCTTCCATGGCCATATCTCTTTCACTTGGGAGAATTTTTATCTTTCTTTATCTCTATTTTTTTTTTATCTTTTCTTTATCTCCACAGAATAATAATCACGATAATAATAAGCATAATAATAATAATAATAATAATAATAATAATAATAATAATAATAATAATAATAATGATACAATAATTATTATAATAATAATCATAATAAAAACAACAATATTAATATTATTAATAATGATAATAATAATAATAATAATAATAATAATAATAATAATAATAAAATAATAATAATAATAATATTAATAATAATAACAATAATTATAATAATAATGCATTTGTCTATATCGTATCTTTTTTCCTTTTCAAGTGTGGCTCCAATGGAGCCGGGTATTATTTTATACTGGCAGCAGTATACTGGCCGCCTGTTTACTTGGAGGAGGTATACTTGGTAACAGCCTTGGTGCCTTCAGAAACAGCGTGTTTTGCCAGTTCACCAGGCAGAAGAAGACGGACAGCGGTCTGGATTTCCCGGCTGGTGATGGTGGAGCGCTTGTTATAGTGTGCCAGGCGGGATGCCTCGGCAGCGATGCGCTCGAAAATGTCATTCACGAACGAGTTCATGATTGACATGGCCTTGGAGGACACGCCAGTGTCTGGGTGGACTTGCTTGAGCACCTTGTAGATGTAGATGGAGTAGCTCTCCTTCCTCCTGCGCTTCTTCTTCTTGTCGCCCTTGGCAATGGCCTTCTGTGCCTTGCCAGCTTTCTTGGCAGCCTTTCCTGATGCTTTGGGAGGCATAGTGTCGCCGTACTGCTGTGAGAACGAGTGTGCGTTTTCTCAGTTGAAAAGTGGTATATATATTAGCGTGCCTACTCAGGATCAGGAGTCGCCACCTCAGCGAGCGTCCTGATTGGTCCAGACGCGCTCTGGGCCGATCTGATCTCGCGTATATATAGCCGTTTTTCCCAAAATTCACTACTTGCTCGCAGAGCTACCGACGAGGTTAGAGTACTCGCGCTCCTCATTTATCACCAACAACAACAACTACTACTACTACTACTACTACCACAACATCCATTATCATGTCTGGACGCGGCAAGGGAGGAAAGGTGAAGGGAAAGTCAAAGTCCCGTTCCAGTCGTGCTGGACTCCAGTTCCCGGTCGGCAGGATTCATCGCCTTCTAAGGAAAGGCAACTACGCCGAGCGCGTGGGTGCTGGTGCCCCCGTGTACCTTGCGGCAGTTATGGAGTACCTGGCTGCTGAAGTCCTTGAGCTTGCCGGCAATGCCGCCCGTGACAACAAGAAGACTCGCATCATCCCACGTCACCTGCAGCTGGCCATCCGCAACGACGAGGAACTTAACAAGCTCCTCTCCGGAGTCACCATTGCACAGGGTGGCGTGCTGCCCAACATTCAGGCCGTGCTCCTTCCCAAGAAGACTGAGAAGAAGTAAATAAAGGGCCTCCCTCCCCTTCAGCCAATATCACCATCAATCCGGCTCCTCTTCGGAGCCACACGTTCAAACATCTAGAGAGTTGTGTAGACTATACTGGTATATCAATAATAAGCAAGTAGTGTATTTATTTTCGAGTTAGTTATTTGTTATTATTATTATTATTATTTAGTCAGGCACGCAAGTGACCGAGAATAAATATGTATACTATATTTCTACTAATGTACCTGCTGTGTGTCACAGTGGAGAGTTGATTAGATGTGTTGCCTATTGTGATATGTTGAGCGTCTTTTTCATCTCAATGTATATTTTGTTTTATGAGAAACTGAGAACGATGAGGGGCGTGATCATTGAAATAAGTCAATGATAATAATAATAATAATAATAATAATAATAATAATAATAATAATAATAATAATAATAATAATAATAATAATAATAATAATAATAATAATGATAATAATAATAATACTTGGAGAAGACCTGATGAAGTGAGAAAGATGGTTATAATTAATAATGGTTTCTTTTCTTAGCTCAGATAGTGATAGTGAACATGGTTATGAGAAAGTAGTAGTAATAATAGTAGTCTATGGTCCTTCTTTCTTTTCATGTTTGTGGACCTTAAAAAGGTCCGGGAGATGATGTTATTCAATGATGATAATGCAAGCTGAATAGCTGGCACCATCTCAATAATGGAGCGATTTAACCACCAAATCCGTACAGGGTACGGCCCTGACGCTTGAGGGCGTAGACAACGTCCATGGCAGTAACGGTCTTACGCTTGGCGTGCTCGGTATAGGTGACAGCATCCCTGATAACGTTCTCAAGGAACACCTTGAGCACCCCACGAGTCTCCTCGTAGATGAGACCAGAGATGCGCTTGACGCCACCTCGGCGAGCTAGACGACGGATAGCAGGCTTGGTGATTCCCTGGATGTTATCACGCAGAACCTTACGGTGACGCTTGGCGCCTCCCTTTCCAAGACCCTTGCCTCCCTTGCCGCGGCCAGTCATGGTGATGAGAGCTGCTAGTACGACGTCCGAACGGTCTAACAGGAAGCTCACGAATGTGCCTCAAAATAACATAACATAACAAAGAGAGAAAAGATGGGGAGGGGGAAGTGGGGATAGTGGGAAGAATAGGGGGGTGATAAGAAGGGAATTGTAGTAGGAGAAATAGTCACTGGGGCTTAACCCAGGCGCAATTTCAATGAGGAAGGACATCTTTTTTTTTTTTTTTTTTTTTTTTTTTTTTTACGTGTTATATTCATGCTAAGATGGCAAGGGGGACAAGGTCTTTATCGGGGAAAGCAGGAGAGTCCGCCACCAACCGAGCAGGCCAAGCCCAACACAGCCACAGCCACGAACGCCGCCCACGCACCCAAAACCCCGGGCCAAACCACGCACAAGTTAGGGGCCAGACTATCCAGAGCCTGCACCATCAGGATGTGAAAGAGGAGTGAAGGACAGTCAGAGTAGAAAGGGTTTTTTTTTTTTTTTTTTTTTTTTTTGCTTTTTATTGGTTCAAAGAAGGACAGAGGAAGAAGTACATCCGTATAGCGGAGGGACCTACAGTTTTACGTGGGTTCCGAACCACGGATAGTAGTAGAGTGATTTGGTGATGGCAGGGATATTTAATGTATGATGTAATGTGGTGGGTGAAAAAGCGGTGTCGGTCCTTTCTGCTCTTGTCCTGTGACTCTTCCTGCAAAAAGGCCAACCTGCTAAAGAAAAGAGAAGTATAAAAAATGTTGTGGTGTTATGTGCATGGGGAGGGTGAGGATGGTTTGTGATAATGATTGACATGATGGTAGGATGTGCAATGACAGAGGCTCGAAAAGGCTCCCTCACCGCAACGAGGGGTCAAATCTAATACCATCTGCTTGCACGCGGTAAGTCGCTGGTGGCGGGGGGTGAATGGGGATTCCTGCATGGATGCTTCCAGGGCCCCGCCCCACCATCTCTTGACTACCTTCCTGCCCAGCCCTTGCCGCACCCAACTACCTCTGTGTGGGGGGTGAAGTGGCTTCCACTGAATGGTGTGGTTACCGTCCCCATCATCAGTACTGGCCGCTCCTTAACTACCTCGGGGGGTACCGCTACCGGAACGTCATGCCGACGTCCGGGGGCCCCATTGCCGTGACGTCAGTGGGAGGAGTGCGGTTCGTGCTATCCCCGTCTCTCTGGAAGTGGTCCGGTGCCCCCTTGAAACCTAGGCTGCGAGGCAAGAAAATAATGTATAAAAAACAAAAATATGAATACAAAGCCATAAGACAAAAAATATGAAAAAACCACTAGGTGTTGCCACA
This sequence comes from Scylla paramamosain, assembly GCF_035594125.1. Classification (NCBI taxonomy): domain Eukaryota; kingdom Metazoa; phylum Arthropoda; class Malacostraca; order Decapoda; family Portunidae; genus Scylla; species Scylla paramamosain. Next base: position 111,318 of record NW_026973777.1, on the reverse strand, counting down.
CGACCCCACTCCCTCGGTCAGAGGCATGGTATGTTAATGGCGGTGATTTTTTGTCGCGTCCCTTTCCCAAGAGCGGTCCGGTGCCACCTTAAAACCTAGGCTGCGAGACAAAAAAATAATGCACAAAAACAAAAATATGAATACAAAACCATAAGACAAAAAATATGAAAAAACCACTAGGTGTTGGCACGCGGGACCGCCCACGTGAACGAGAGAACGACGATGATGCCACTCAGACACCATGAGTGGTACAGAGAAAGGAGATAGTGAAGGGAAGAAAGGAGGAGTCCATTATTAGAAAACAGGTTCAGGAGGCACAGTGGGAGGATCAAGGAGATTGCAGTGCGGCAGGTGACGGAAAGGTGGGGGGAGGTTGGTAATGAAATTGTATGTGATTGTGTGTCTGTCGGAGAAGGAGCTTAGTTGTTTTTCGATTCTATTGTGGAGTGTTATGTTAAGGGGGGGGATGTTGGACTCCTGGTGAATGGAGAGAGAGGTTTGGAAGTCGAACCATTTCGTCCCAAGAGCGAAACGAATTGCTCGGTTTTGAACTTTTTGAAGTTTAGAGAGGTTGGAGGGAGCAGAGAGAGAGAGGGCAAGAGGGCAGTAGGTTAAGAGAGGGAGAATGAAAGCTTTGTAGAGGTGAAGTTTTGTTTTTGTGCTGCTGTCGCGAAATCTTTCCAGGTTGCTCAGGGCCTTGGCGGCTATGGTTGCTTTTTGTTTTATATGTATATTGAAGTTGAGGTGCTTATCTATGGTGAGGCCAAGCACTTTGTTGTTGTTACTGATGGGGATTGGGGTGGGGATTGGAGTAATTCTGTTTAGTGAGATTTGGCGGGGCTGACTTCTTTTAATGTTGAAATAAGTGACTTTTGATTTTTCGGGATGGGAGAGAATTCGCCATTTCATCTCCCACAGGCTAGTCGCCATCAGTTCCCATTGAATTTTGTCGGTTAGGAGATCTAACGACCTGGCACGGGCCAATTGCGTTACATCGTCCGCGTATTGAATAGTTAGTGAGTCATTGTGGGCTGGGAGGGGTAGGTCAGCTGTGTACATGTTAAAAAGGGTGGGGGAGAGTACGGAGCCTTGTGGGACTCCAGCCTGAGGGGTGAAAAATGGCGAAAAGTTGCCCTGGTGGCGGATTCTTGTCTGTCTCTCATCCAGAAAACTACACAAGATGCGTTGTGTTAGAAAAGGGAGATTGAAGTTATTACAAATTTTGTATTTCAAACCGGTGTGCCAAACGGTGTCAAAAGCTTTCTTGACATCTTTTGTCACGAGTGCTGTCTTGTAATATGGCTTGTTGAAATTTAGGTAGGCTACTATGCTGTTAAGGGCGTCCTCAGTTGAGGCGTTCCTCCGGAAACCGAACTGCTGTGGTGCCAGCAATCCGTTACATTCGAGGAACGCTCTCAATCTTAAGTTGATTAGACGTTCAAAAGTTTTTCCAAGAATTTCAAGGAGGCTTATGGGGCGATAGTTTTCTGGTAAGTGAGAGTTTTTTCCGGGCTTGGCAATAAGGGTGATGTTTGAAATTTTGAAAGCCTTTGGGAAGTATCCAGAGGCGAGGCAAGCATTGAAAATTTTTGTCAGGCTGGATATGATTTCTGGAGGAAGGCTCCGCACCATCGGCCATGTGACTCCTGAGGGGCCGGGGGCTCGTTGCGGAGTATGTCTGAGCAACCTGGTGACATCCTCCTCCTCAATGGGTGTGGTGAGAGGGTGTTGGGGATCTAGGTGTGTTAAGTGTATAATGTTATGTGGTAGCGTGTTTGCTATGTTTCGGCGCACAAGATCGGTGATGTGGTGTATGTGGGCAATACTGGGCTCATGGGGAGGGAAAGGGTGTGGTTGGAAGGTGTTGCACCAGTGTGTCTGGAAGGTGTTGGTGACCTGGTCTGGGTTGGTGACTCGATCACCGTTCACTAGGAGGTACTCGAATCTTTCCCGGTGGCATCCCTTCAGCTTGTGCACCATGTGCCAGAACTGAGTAGGATTTTTGCAGCGAGCTCCGTCCATAAGGGAGACTAGGTTCCTCCAGTGAGCGCTGTGGTCATCCTGTAGGCTATTTAGTATGTGTGTGCGAAGGGTGCAGAGGTCTCTGTAGATGGGTATGTGGTTGTGCATGTTTTGTAAAAAGCGTGTTCTGTAGCACACTAGTAGTCGTTGTGTTTTTATGGAGGGTCTGAAGTCTATGTGAATTTTGTGTTGTTTCTTTGGTGTGTGTCTGTTGGCTGATGTCAGGATGTCACTATGTAGTGTCTCTAGGGCACTGTCTATTATTGTATAGGGTTGGCCTTCGAGCTGTGGTGGTTGGTGTAGGTCTGAAAGAGTTTTCCTGAATCCCTCCCAGTCGGCGGAGCGGTAGTCGGGGACAGGTGGGGATGGGATAGATATGGGGTTTGAGGATATTTTTAGAATTAGGGGGACGTGGTCTGAACCACAGATGGGTCCGTAGGAGATGTGGTGATGGAAAGGTAGGGATTGCCGGTTGGAGAGGATGAGATCCGGCCTGCCATTCCCATTGTGGGTATAGCAGGTAGGAAAGTCAGGGCCAAGGAAGCGGAGGCGTTTCAGTTGTGTAAGTTGTAGAAGTTGGTGTCCATGTTGGTTGTTCTTGGTGTGTCTAAATGCTGTGTGACTGGCATTGAGGTCTGCCAGTATATAGGCTGGTATGTTTGTGTGATTGAAGAGATTGTTGAGACTGGTGAGAGGGAGCCCTGTATCCGGTCTGCTGTATGTGGTGGCAATAAGAAATATCCCGTGTTGTGTTTCGATCCTGGTGGCCAGGAAGTGTGCTGAAGGCCAGTCGGTTATGTGGATGTGTTTGATGGTGCATTTGACCATGACAGCTACGCCATCATGACGTGTACCTGTAGTGTAACGTGTGTTATATCCATATAGCTTAATTGGTTTTGTTGGTGAACCTGTGTGGTTCAGGAGGACGATGTCTGGGTCGGTTGATCGAATAGCTTCTGAAATAAGGTGCCGGTTATTCCAGTAGCCGCGACAATTTAGTTGCATGATCGTAATCATGTTTTCTTAACTCTCGATGTGGTTCGTGTGGGTCTAGGGGAGGTGGGTTGTGTACCCGGAATGTGTCTTTTATGTGCGGTGTTACTGGCTTGTGTTGGTGTGTTTTCGTTCGTTTTTGTGGTGGAGGTAGTGGTAGGAGTGGGGCTGTGGGGTTGCGTTTTCCCAGAAACTGTGTCCTCACCGGTAGCTAGGTTCCCGGTTGGAAGGAGGCTGGATTGTTCGATGGAGGAGGAGTTTGGTTCCTGATTAGGGACTGTAGGAGCTTCTGTTTGTTCAGCAAGGTGGTGTTGTTGGTTTGTTTGTGTAGGGGCTTCTGTTTGTTCCACAAGCTTTTGTTGGTAGTGTTGTTGATTTGTTTGTGTGAAATTTGGTGGGAGTTTTATTGTTGGACAACCATTGTACTCCAGCAGTGAGTTCATGGTTTCTGCTTGTTTTCTCAGGTCACCGAAGGAGGTTTGTATGGAATATTTGATTATAATTTCGGCTAGTAGCAGTTTTTCCATGTTTGTGTTAGAAATTGTGTTCATGTGTGTTGGGGTGGCAGGTGTGGCTGCTTGAGCGTAGGAGTTGTTTGGCTGTGAAGAGGTTGTTGTTGTTGCTGTTATGGAGTTTTGTTGTTGCTGCTGGGTGCGTTTAACTGGGCATTTGAACGAGACAGCAACGTGTTCGCCGTCACAGTTAGCGCATTTTAATGTGGTTGATTGGCAGTTTCTATAATCGTGGCCCTTAGCTGCACACTTAGAGCACACTTGTTCTTTCTCCTTACATTGGTTTGTTCT
>NW_026973777.1:77500-102500 GCF_035594125.1 Scylla paramamosain | reverse complement strand
ACTGGCCGCTCCTTAACTACCTCGGGGGGTACCGCTACCGGAACGTCATGCCGACGGCCGGGGGCCCCATTGCCGTGACGTCAGTGGGAGGAGTGCGGTTCGTGCTATCCCCGTCTCTCTGGAAGTGGTCCGGTGCCCTCTTGAAACCTAGGCTGCGAGGCAGGAAAATAATGTATAAAAAACAAAAATATGAATACAAAGCCATAAGACAAAAAATATGAAAAAACCACTAGGTGTTGGCACACGACCCCACTCCCTCGGTCAGAGGCATGGTATGTTAATGGCGGTGTTTTTTTGTCTAGTCCCTTTCCCAGGAGCGGTCCGGTGCCACCTTAAAACCTAGGCTGCGAGACAGAAAAATAATGCATAAAAACAAAAATATGAATACAAAACCATAAGACAAAAAATATGAAAAAACCACTAGGTGTTGGCACGCGGGCCCGCCCACGTGAACGAGAGAACGACGATGATGCCACTCAGACACCATGAGTGGTACAGAAAAAGGAGATAGTGAAGGGAAGAAAGGAGGAGTCCATTATTAGAAGACAGGTTCAGGAGGCACAGTGGGAGGATCAAGGAGATTGCAGTGCGGCAAGTGACGGAAAGCTGGGGGGAGGTTGGTAATGAAATTGTATGTGATTGTGTGTCTGTCGGAGAAGGAGCTTAGTTGTTTTTCGATTCTATTGTGGAGTGTTATGTTAAGAGGGGGGATGTTGGACTCCTCGTGAATGGAGAGAGAGGTTCTGAAGTCGAACCATTTCGTCCCAAGAGCGAAACGAATTGCTCGGTTTTGAACCTTCTGAAGTTTAGAGAGGTTGGAGGGAGCAGAGAGAGAGAGGGCAAGAGGGCAGTAGGTTAAGAGAGGGAGAATGAAAGCTTTGTAGAGGTGAAGTTTTGTTTTTGTGCTGCTGTCGCGAAATCTTTCCAGGTTGCTCAAGGCCTTGGCGGCTATGGTTGCTTTTTGTTTTATATGTATATTGAAGTTGAGGTGCTTATCTATGGTGAGGCCAAGCACTTTGTTGTTGTTACTGATGGGGATTGGGGTGGGGATTGGATCAATTCTGTTTAGTGAGATTTGGCGGGGCTGACTTCTTTTAATGTTGAAATAAGTGACTTTTGATTTTTCGGGATGGGAGAGAATTCGCCATTTCATCTCCCACAGGCCAGTCGCCATCAGTTCCCATTGAATTTTGTCGGTTAGGAGATCTAACGACCTGGCACGGGCCAATTGCGTTACATCGTCCGCGTATTGAATAGTTAGTGAGTCATTGTGGGCTGGGAGGGGTAGGTCAGCTGTGTACATGTTAAAAAGGGTTGGGGAGAGTACGGAGCCTTGTGGGACTCCAGCCTGAGGGGTAAAAAATGACGAAAAGGTGCCCTGGTGGCGGATTCTTGTCTGTCTCTCATCCAGAAAACTACACAAGATGCGTTGTGTTAGATAAGGGAGATTGAAGTTATTACAAATTTTATATTTTAAACCGGTGTGCCAAACGGTGTCAAAAGCTTTTTTGACATCTTTTGTCACGAGTGCTGTCTTGTAATATGGCTTGTTGAAATTTAGGTAGGCTACTATGCTGTTAAGGGCGTCCTCAGTTGAGGCGTTCCTCCGGAAACCGAACTGCTGTGGTGCCAGCAATCCGTTATCTTCGAGGAACGCTCTCAATCTTAAATTGATTAGACGCTCAAAAGTTTTTCCAAGAATTTCAAGTAGGCTTATGGGGCGATAGTTTTCTGGTAAGTGAGAGTTTTTTCCGGGCTTGGCAATTAGGGTGATGTTTGAAATTTTGAAAGCCTTTGGGAAGTATCCAGAGGCGAGGCAAGCATTGAATATTTTTGTCAGGCTGGATATGATTTCTGGAGGAAGGCTCCGCACCATTGGCCAGGTGACTCCTGAGGGGCCGGGGGCTCGCCGCGGAGTGTGCCTGAGCAACCTGGCGACATCTTCCTCCTCAATGGGTGTGATGAGAGGGTGTTGTGGGTCTAGTCGTGTTAAGTGTATAATGTTATGTGGTAGTGTGTTTGCTAGGTTTTGGCGCACAATATCGGTGATATGGTGTATGTGGGCAATACTGGGCTCATGAAGAGGGAGAGGGTGTGGTTGGAAGGAGTTACGCCAGTGTGTCTGGAAGGTGTTGGTGACCTGGTCTGGGTTGGTGACTCGATCACCGTTCACTAGGAGGTACTCGAATCTTTCCCGCTGGCTTCCCTTTAGCTTGTGCACCATGTGCCAGAACTGAGTAGGGTTTCTACAGCGAGCTCCGTCCATACGGGAGACTAGAGTCCTCCAGTGAGCGCTGTGATCATCCTGTAGGCTATTTAGTATGTGTGTGCGAAGGGTGCATAGGTCTCTGTAGATGGGAATGAGGCTGTTCATGTTTTTTAAAAAGCGTGTTCTGTAGCACACTAGTAGTCGTTGTGTTTTTATGGAGGGTCTGAAGTCTATGTGAATTGTGTGTTGTTTCTTTGGGGTGTGTCTGTTGGCTGATGTCAGGATGTCACTGTGTAGTTTCGCTAGGGCGCTGTCTATTTCTGTATATGGTTGGCCTTCGAGCTGTGTTGGTCGGTGTAGATCTGTAAGTGTTTCCCTGAATCCCTCCCAATCGGCGGAGCGGTAGTCGGGGACAGGTGGGGATGGGATAGATATGGGGTTGGAGGATATTTTTAGGATTATGGGAACGTGGTCTGAACCACAGAGGGGTCCTTGGGAGATGTGGTGGTGGAAAGGTAGGGACTGCCGATTGGAGAGAATGAGATCCGGCCTGCCATTCCCATTGTGGGTATAGCAGGTAGGAAAGTCAGGACCAAGGAAACGGAGGCGTTTTAGTTGTGTGAGTTGCAGAAGTTCGTGTCCGTGTTGGTTGTTCTTGTTATGTCGAAATGCTGTGTGACTGGCATTAAGGTCTGCCAGTATGTAGACTGGTAGGTTTGTGTGGTTGAAGAGATTGTTGAGGCTGGTGAGAGGGAGCCCAGTATCCGGTCTGCTGTACGTTGTGGCGATTAGAAATTGCCCGTGTTGTGTTTCGATCTTGGTGGCCAGGAAGTGAGCTGAAGGCCAGTCGGTTATGTGGATGTGTTTGATGGTACATTTTACCATGATAGCTACGCCATCATGGCGCGTACCTGTTGTGTAGCGTGTGTTGTATCCGTAAAGTTTGATGGGTTTAAGAGGTGTGCCTGTGTGGTTGAGAAGGACGATGTCTGGATCGATAGATCGAATTGCTTCTGAGATAAGGTGTCTGTTATTCCAGAAACCGCGACAGTTTAGTTGTACTACTGTGATCATTGTTGAGTGTGTTAGGTGTTTTTCCTACCCCTTAATGCGGTTCGTGTAGATGGGGGTGAAGGTTGGGGTTGGTTTGTGAGCAGGCGTTTTGTGTCAGTCTTTTTTGTGGTGTTGTTGGTTGTGTTGGTAGAAGTAATGGCACTGGTAATGGTAGTGGTAGGAGTGGATTGTGTTGGAGGGGACTTCTGGGGCTGCGATTCACCAGAAGCTGGGTCTTCTTCGGAGCCCATGTCCCTAGGTGAGAGGGAACTGGTGTCGTTGGGTGTGGTAAGTTCGGGTTGCTGAAGTGGGGGTGTTGGAGTGTGTATCTCTTCGTTTTGTTGGAAATGTTGTTTAAAGTGTTGTTGGTTGGTTTGTTGGAAGTTTGGTGGAAGCTTTATTGTGGGGCAACCGTTATATTCAAGCAGGGAATTCATGGTTTCAGCTTGCTTTTTTAAGTCGCCAAAAGAGGTCTGAATTGAATATTTTATGATAATTTCTGCAAGCAGAAGTTTCTCTGAGTTTGTGTTTGTGTTAGAAGTAGTTTGTGTGGAAGTATTGGGTGTGGTGGCTTGTGCATAGGTAGTTGTAATTGGGGTAGGTTTTGGAGAGTTTTGTTGTTGCTGACTCTCACGTTTTATGGGACATTTAAAGGAGACCGCTGTGTGTTCCCCTTCACAGTTTATGCATTTTAAGGTGGATGATTGGCAGTTCTTGTAGTCGTGGCCCTTAGCTGCACACTTAGAGCAGATCTGTTCAGTGTCTTTGCACTGGTTAGTGCGGTGGCTGAATTTATAGCATTTGTAACACTGTGTAACCGGTCTGTATTCTTCAATATTAATGTTATAAGAAGGTACTATTTGCGAAAATATTTTGATGCCTTTATTTTTGATGAGGTCGGCCTGTTGTTTCGACCGGAGACGTATTTTAATCATGTGAGCTTTTGGGATTGCGTGTATTTCTTCAATTTGGGTTTCGTTTCTAGCTTCAATCTCCATTCGGAGATCGTCGTTAGTTTTTTTCAGTAAATAGTCGTCCACACGGCGGGCAAGGATGGTCCTGGCGGATATTTCCTCTGGAGACTCAACAAGCTCGAAACCTAGGAGTTTTAAGTTTTCGTTTGCCTGGTGAGTGGTGTGTCTTTCGCGATCAGCCTCACTGGCTAGACCAACGATAATGTAAGGGCCAGATTTAAAGCATTTTGTGTGGGGAACCTGGGTCCTGGTAAAAAAGGCATTGCTGAGGTCGGCAGGGATGTTGGCAGTTTTAATCCGGTACCTTATTGTCCGGTCAGGGGGGCGTGGGGCGGCCATCTTATCATAGGGCCGGGCCCTATGATGCTGCAGCCCTGTAGGAGAGAATCTGTGGTGGAAAAGTGTTATTAGGCGTGAGTGGCGCTACAGCCTTTTGGCGCTACAGCCTTTAGGGTGCTACAACCACGAGTGGCCTATAAACAACCTATTGTTGTTTCCTGTCGCCCTAGAACCTATATCCCGAGGGGGATCCTAGATGGAGAGAGGAGACCCTGAATATCTAGCCCTGAGGTAGGGATTGTACGCTCACGGGGTGTCTCTAGGCTGCTCTAGCCAACACTAGAGGCCCCGGTGGCTAAAGAGCGCGGAGCGGGCTTGCCTAAGGCCCGATCCTGACTCTGTCGCCGGTACGAACAAAAGAAAGGTGGAGTAGGAGGAACAGTTGGCAAAAGTCACTTATACCAGTGAGTTACTGCGATCTTCCAGCGATACCCTTAGGTGAGGCTCTCTCCACAGGGAACGTAGGGAAGACCGCGGCTCCTCGAAGTGACTGCCGGGTTGTCTATCGGTATTCTTTTTTGTCTAGCAGGCCAAAGCCTTTTTTTTTTTTTTTTTTTTTTTTTTTTTGTAGAGTCGTTGGAAGCGAAAATGCTCCTTTTTAGGTGGCTCGTGGGCGAGTGTGTGCGCCTTGCTTCCTGCCGGCCTTTTAAAGGACACAGGAGTGAGAGCAGGAGCGGAGCTGGGCGCCTATTGGTTCCTTCCGGACCCGGGGGGCGGAGCTTGTGACTCGGCGGCTCAGTGTAAGGCGGACCTTCTTCCTTCAAAGTTGGCTGCTGGTTGGTTAGCTGCTGCTGGGAGCTGGAGCTGGGAGAACCTTCTGCTACCAGAGTTGGAGGATTGGGGTAGGTTTTGGAGAGTTTTGTTGTTGCTGACTCTCACGTTTTATGGGACATTTAAAGGAGACCGCTGTGTGTTCCCCTTCACATAACATAACATAACATAACATAACAAAGAGAGAAAAGATGGGGAGGGAGAAGTGGGGATAGTGGGAAGAATAGGGGGGTGATAAGAAGGGAATTGTAGTAGGAGAAATAGTCACTGGGGCTTGACCCAGGCGCAATTTGAATTAGGAGGGACATCTTTTTTTTATGTTTTTTATTTATTTATTTTTTTTTTTTTTTTTTTTTTTTTTTTTTTTTACGTGTTATATTCATTCTAAGATGGCCAGGAAGACAAGGGCTTTATCGGGGAAAGCAGGAGAGTCCTCCACCAACCGAGCAAGCCAAGCCCAACACAGCCACAGCCACGGACGCCGCCCACGCACCCAAATCCCCGGGCCAAACCACGCACAAGTTAGGGGCCAGACTATCCAGAGCCTGCACCATCAGGATGTGAAAGAGGAGTGAAGGACAGTCAGAGTAAAAAGGGTTTTTTTGTGCTTTTTATTGGTTCAAAGAAGGACAGAGGAAGAATTGCATCCGTATAGCGGAGGGACCTACAGTTTTACGTGGGTTCCGAACCACGGATAGTAGTAGAGTGATTTGGTGATGGCCGGGATATTTATTGTATGATGTAATGTGGTGGGTGAAAAAAGCGGTGTCGGTCCTTTTTTCTTGTGTCCTGTGACTCGTCCTGCAAAAAGGCCAACCTGCTAAAGAAAAGAGAAGTATAAAAAATGTCGTGGTGTTATATGCATGGGGAGGGTGAGGATGGTTTGTGATAATGATTGACATGATGGTAGGATGTGCAATGACAGAGGCTCGAAAAGGCTCCCTCACCGCAACGAGGGGTCAAATCTAATACCATCTGCTTGCACGCGGTAAGTCGCTGGTGGCGGGGGGTGAATGGGGATTCCTGCATGGATGCTTCCAGGGCCCCGCCCCACCATCTCTTGACTACCTTCCTGCCCAGCCCTTGCCGCACCCAACTACCTCTGTGTGGGGGGTGAAGTGGCTTCCACTGAATGGTGTGGTTACCGTCCCCATCATCAGTACTGGCCGCTCCTTAACTACCTCGGGGGGTACCGCTACCGGAACGTCATGCCGACGTCCGGGGGCCCCATTGCCGTGACGTCAGTGGGAGGAGTGCGGTTCGTGCTATCCCCGTCTCTCTGGAAGTGGTCCGGTGCCCCCTTGAAACCTAGGCTGCGAGGCAAGAAAATAATGTATAAAAAACAAAAATATGAATACAAAGCCATAAGACAAAAAATATGAAAAAACCACTAGGTGTTGCCACACGACCCCACTCCCTCGGTCAGAGGCATGGTATGTTAATGGCGGTGATTTTTTGTCGCGTCCCTTTCCCAAGAGCGGTCCGGTGCCACCTTAAAACCTAGGCTGCGAGACAGAAAAATAATGCACAAAAACAAAAATATGAATACAAAACCATAAGACAAAAAATATGAAAAAACCACTAGGTGTTGGCACGCGGGACCGCCCACGTGAACGAGAGAACGACGATGATGCCACTCAGACACCATGAGTGGTACAGAGAAAGGAGATAGTGAAGGGAAGAAAGGAGGAGTCCATTATTAGAAAACAGGTTCAGGAGGCACAGTGGGAGGATCAAGGAGATTGCAGTGCGGCAGGTGACGGAAAGGTGGGGGGAGGTTGGTAATGAAATTGTATGTGATTGTGTGTCTGTCGGAGAAGGAGCTTAGTTGTTTTTCGATTCTATTGTGGAGTGTTATGTTAAGAGGGGGGATGTTGGACTCCTGGTGAATGGAGAGAGAGGTTTGGAAGTCGAACCATTTCGTCCCAAGAGCGAAACGAATTGCTCGGTTTTGAACCTTCTGAAGTTTAGAGAGGTTGGAGGGAGCAGAGAGAGAGAGGGCAAGAGGGCAGTAGGTTAAGAGAGGGAGAATGAAAGCTTTGTAGAGGTGAAGTTTTGTTTTTGTGCTGCTGTCGCGAAATCTTTCCAGGTTGCTCAGGGCCTTGGCGGCTATGGTTGCTTTTTGTTTTATATGTATATTGAAGTTGAAGTGCTTATCTATGGTGAGGCCAAGCACTTTGTTGTTGTTACTGATGGGGATTGGGGTGGGGATTGGAGTAATTCTGTTTAGTGAGATTTGGCGGGGCTGACTTCTTTTAATGTTGAAATAAGTGACTTTTGATTTTTCGGGATGGGAGAGAATTCGCCATTTCATCTCCCACAGGCTAGTCGCCATCAGTTCCCATTGAATTTTGTCGGTTAGGAGATCTAACGACCTGGCACGGGCCAATTGCGTTACATCGTCCGCGTATTGAATAGTTAGTGAGTCATTGTGGGCTGGGAGGGGTAGGTCAGCTGTGTACATGTTAAAAAGGGTGGGGGAGAGTACGGAGCCTTGTGGGACTCCAGCCTGAGGGGTGAAAAATGGCGAAAAGTTGCCCTGGTGGCGGATTCTTGTCTGTCTCTCATCCAGAAAACTACACAAGATGCGTTGTGTTAGAAAAGGGAGATTGAAGTTATTACAAATTTTGTATTTCAAACCGGTGTGCCAAACGGTGTCAAAAGCTTTCTTGACATCTTTTGTCACGAGTGCTGTCTTGTAATATGGCTTGTTGAAATTTAGGTAGGCTACTATGCTGTTAAGGGCGTCCTCAGTTGAGGCGTTCCTCCGGAAACCGAACTGCTGTGGTGCCAGCAATCCGTTACATTCGAGGAACGCTCTCAATCTTAAGTTGATTAGACGTTCAAAAGTTTTTCCAAGAATTTCAAGGAGGCTTATGGGGCGATAGTTTTCTGGTAAGTGAGAGTTTTTTCCGGGCTTGGCAATAAGGGTGATGTTTGAAATTTTGAAAGCCTTTGGGAAGTATCCAGAGGCGAGGCAAGCATTGAAAATTTTTGTCAGGCTGGATATGATTTCTGGAGGAAGGCTCCGCACCATCGGCCATGTGACTCCTGAGGGGCCGGGGGCTCGCCGCGGAGTATGTCTGAGCAACCTGGTGACATCCTCCTCCTCAATGGGTGTGGTGAGAGGGTGTTGGGGATCTAGGTGTGTTAAGTGTATAATGTTATGTGGTAGCGTGTTTGCTATGTTTCGGCGCACAAGATCGGTGATGTGGTGTATGTGGGCAATACTGGGCTCATGGGGAGGGAAAGGGTGTGGTTGGAAGGTGTTGCACCAGTGTGTCTGGAAGGTGTTGGTGAGCTGGTCTGGGTTGGTGACTCGATCACCGTTCACTAGGAGGTACTCGAATCTTTCCCGGTGGCATCCCTTCAGCTTGTGCACCATGTGCCAGAACTGAGTAGGATTTTTGCAGCGAGCTCCGTCCATAAGGGAGACTAGGTTCCTCCAGTGAGCGCTGTGGTCATCCTGTAGGCTATTTAGTATGTGTGTGCGAAGGGTGCAGAGGTCTCTGTAGATGGGTATGTGGTTGTGCATGTTTTGTAAAAAGCGTGTTCTGTAGCACACTAGTAGTCGTTGTGTTTTTATGGAGGGTCTGAAGTCTATGTGAATTTTGTGTTGTTTCTTTGGTGTGTGTCTGTTGGCTGATGTCAGGATGTCACTATGTAGTGTCTCTAGGGCACTGTCTATTATTGTATAGGGTTGGCCTTCGAGCTGTGGTGGTTGGTGTAGGTCTGAAAGAGTTTTCCTGAATCCCTCCCAGTCGGCGGAGCGGTAGTCGGGGACAGGTGGGGATGGGATAGATATGGGGTTTGAGGATATTTTTAGAATTAGGGGGACGTGGTCTGAACCACAGATGGGTCCGTAGGAGATGTGGTGATGGAAAGGTAGGGATTGCCGGTTGGAGAGGATGAGATCCGGCCTGCCATTCCCATTGTGGGTATAGCAGGTAGGAAAGTCAGGGCCAAGGAAACGGAGGCGTTTCAGTTGTGTAAGTTGTAGAAGTTGGTGTCCATGTTGGTTGTTCTTGGTGTGTCTAAATGCTGTGTGACTGGCATTGAGGTCTGCCAGTATATAGGCTGGTATGTTTGTGTGATTGAAGAGATTGTTGAGACTGGTGAGAGGGAGCCCTGTATCCGGTCTGCTGTATGTGGTGGCAATAAGAAATATCCCGTGTTGTGTTTCGATCCTGGTGGCCAGGAAGTGTGCTGAAGGCCAGTCGGTTATGTGGATGTGTTTGATGGTGCATTTGACCATGACAGCTACGCCATCATGACGTGTACCTGTAGTGTAACGTGTGTTATATCCATATAGCTTAATTGGTTTTGTTGGTGAACCTGTGTGGTTCAGGAGGACGATGTCTGGGTCGGTTGATCGAATAGCTTCTGAAATAAGGTGCCGGTTATTCCAGTAGCCGCGACAATTTAGTTGCATGATCGTAATCATGTTTTCTTAACTCTCGATGTGGTTCGTGTGGGTCTAGGGGAGGTGGGTTGTGTACCCGGAATGTGTCTTTTATGTGCGGTGTTACTGGCTTGTGTTGGTGTGTTTTCGTTCGTTTTTGTGGTGGAGGTAGTGGTAGGAGTGGGGCTGTGGGGTTGCGTTTTCCCAGAAACTGTGTCCTCACCGGTAGCTAGGTTCCCGGTTGGAAGGAGGCTGGATTGTTCGGTGGAGGAGGAGTTTGGTTCCTGATTAGGGACTGTAGGAGCTTCTGTTTGTTCAGCAAGGTGGTGTTGTTGGTTTGTTTGTGTAGGGGCTTCTGTTTGTTCCACAAGCTTTTGTTGGTAGTGTTGTTGATTTGTTTGTGTGAAATTTGGTGGGAGTTTTATTGTTGGACAACCATTGTACTCCAGCAGTGAGTTCATGGTTTCTGCTTGTTTTCTCAGGTCACCGAAGGAGGTTTGTATGGAATATTTGATTATAATTTTGGCTAGTAGCAGTTTTTCCATGTTTGTGTTAGAAATTGTGTTCATGTGTGTTGGGGTGGCAGGTGTGGCTGCTTGAGCGTAGGAGTTGTTTGGCTGTGAAGAGGTTGTTGGTGTTGCTGTTATGGAGTTTTGTTGTTGCTGCTGGGTGCGTTTAACTGGGCATTTGAACGAGACAGCAACGTGTTCGCCGTCACAGTTAGCGCATTTTAATGTGGTTGATTGGCAGTTTCTATAATCGTGGCCCTTAGCTGCACACTTAGAGCACACTTGTTCTTTCTCCTTACATTGGTTTGTTCTATGACTGAATTTATAACACTTATAACATTGATTTACCGGACGGTATTCCTCAATGCTGACGTTGTAAGAGGGTATTATTTGGGAAAAGAGTTTGATTCCTTTCTTCTGCGCCTGTTCTGCCTGCTGTCTCGATCGTAGCTTTAGTTTGATCATGTGTACTTTTTGTATGAGTTTTATGTCGTCGATCTGGATTCCGTTTTTTTCTTCGATCTCCTCTCGGAGATCCTCGCTGGTTTTTTTCAGTATATAATCGTCGACTCGACGGGCAAGGATTGTTCGAGCGGCGATTTGCTCCGGAGACTCTACGAGCTCGAAGCCTAGAAGTTTTAAATTTTCGGTTGCCTGTTCTGTGGTGTGTTTTTCACGGTCCGCCTCGCTAGCTAAGCCAACGATGATATACGGGCCAGATCGGAAACATTTTGTATGGGGTACCTGTGTTCTGGTAAAGAACGAATTGCTGATGTCGGCAGGAATGCTTGCAGTCTTTATCCGGTACCTTATAGTCCGATCAGGGGGGCGTGGAGCGGCCATCTTATCATAGGGCCGGGCCCTATGATACTGCAGCCTTGTGGAAGAATCTGTGGTGAAAAAGTGTTTTTAAAAGTAAGTGGCGCTACAGCCTTGTGGCGCTACAGCCTTTTGGGTGCTACAACCACGAGTGGCCTATAAACAACCTGTTGTTGTTTCCTATCGCCCTAGAACCTATATCCCGAGGGGGATCCTAGCTGGAGGGAAGAAACCCTGAATATCTAGCCCTGAGGTAGGGCTTGTACGCTACCGAGGTGTCTCTGGGCTGCTCTAGCCAACACTAGAGGCCCCGGTGGCTAAAGAGCGCGGAGCGGGCTTGCCTAAGGCCCGATCCTGACTCTGTCGCCGGTACGAAGAAAAGAAAGGTGGAGTAGGAGGAACAGTTGGCAAAAGTCACTTATACCAATGAGTTACTGCGATCTTCCAGCGATATCCCTTAGGTGAGGCTCTCTCCACAGGGAACGTAGGGAAGACCGCGGCTCCTCGAAGTGACTGCCGGGTTGTCTATCGGTATTCTTTTTTGTTAGTAGGCCAAAGCCTTTTTCTTTGTAGAGTCGTTGGGAGCGAAGATGCTCCTTTTTCGGCAGCTCGTGGGCGAGTGTGTGCGCCTTGCCACCTGCAGGTCTTTTAAAAGACGCAGGAGTGAGAGCGGGAGCGGTGCTGGGTGACTATTGGTTCTTTCCGGACCCGGTAGGCGGAGCTTGTGACTCGGCGGCTCGGTGTAGGGCGGACCTTCTTCCTTCGGAGCTGGCTGCTGGTTGGCTGGCTGCGGCTGGGAGGTAGGAGCTGGGAGAACCTTCTGCTACCAGGGCTTGAGGAAGTGTGCCTCAAACCTATTGTTCTCCGAAACAATGCCTCCATGCTTGCACCTTGCCTATTCAAATTCTTTCAGCTCTGTCTGTCAACACTACCTTTCCTTCTTGCTGGAAGTTTACTTACATTCAACCTGTTCCTAAAAAGGGTGACCGTTCTAATCCCTCAAACTACCATCCTATTGCTTTAATTTCCTGCCTATCTAAAGTTTTTGAATCTATCTTCAACAGGAAGATTCTTAAACATCTATCACTCCACAACCTTCTATCTGATCGCCAGTATGGGTTCCGTCAAGGCCGCTCTACTGGTGATCTTCTGGCTTTCCTTACTGAGTCTTGGTCATCCTCTTTTAGAGATTTTGGTGAAACTTTTGCTGTTGCCTTGGACATAATTATCAAAAGCTTTTGATAGAGTCTGGCACAAAGCTTTGATTTCCAAACTACCCTCCTACGGTTTCTATCCTTCTCTCTGTTTACTTCATCTCAAGTTTCCTTTTTGACCGTTCTATTGCTGCTGTGGTAGACGGTCACTGTTCTTCTCCTAAATCAATTAACAGTGGTGTTCCTCAGGGTTCTGTCCTGTCACCCACTCTCTTCTTATTATTCATTAATGATCTTCTAAACCAAACTTCTTGTCCTATCCACTCCTACGCTGAAGATACCACCCTGCACTTTTCCACGTCTTTTCATAGACGTCCAACCCTTCAGGAGGTAAACATATCACGCAGGGAAGCCACAGAACGCCTGACTTCTGATCTTTCTAAAATTTCTCATTGGGGCAGAACAAACTTGATATTGTTCAATGCCTCAAAAAATCAATTCCTCCATCTATCAACTCGACACAACCTTCCAGACAACTATCCCCTCTTCTTCAATGACACTCAACTGTCCCCCTCTTCTACATTGAACATCCTCGGTCTGTCCTTTACTTATAATCTGAACTGGAAACTTCACATCTCATCTCTAGCTAAAACAGCTTTTATGAAGTTAGGTGTTCTGAGACGTCTCCGCCAGTTTTTCTCACCCCCCCAGCTGCTAACTCTGTACAAGGGCCTTATCCGTCCATGTATGGAGTATGCTTCACATGTCTGAGGGGGGTTCCACTCATACTGCTTTTCTAGACAGGGTGGAATCAAAAGCTTTTCGTCTCATCAACTCCTCTCCTCTAACTGACTGTCTTCAGCTTCTCTCTCACCGCCGCAATGTTGCATATCTAGCTGTCTTCTACCGCTATTTTCATGCTAACTGCTCTTCTGATCTTGCTAACTGCATGCCTCCCCTCCTTCCGTGGCCTCGCTGCACAAGACTTTCTTCTTTCTCTCACCTCTATTCTGTCCACTTCTCTAACGCAAGAGTTAACTAGTATTCTCAATCATTCATCCCTTTCTCTGGTAAACTCTGGAACTCCCTGCCTGCTTCCGTATTTCCACCTTCCTATGACTTGAATTCCTTCAAGAGGGAGGTTTCAAGACACTTATTCATCATTTTTTGACCACTGCTTTGACCCCTGTATGGGACTGGCATTTCAGTGGGCATTTTTTTTATTACATTTTTGTTGCCCTTGGCCAGTGTCCTTCCTACATAAAAAAAAAAAAAAAAATAGTAGTAGTAGTAGCAGTAGTAGTAGTAGTAGTAGTAGTAGTAGTAATGCTATTTTTCATATATTTAGTAATTTTTTTTTTTCATATTATTATTTATATTTATATTTTTTGTTTTGTTTTGACATTCATACGAATGCTATAAAGGTGAAGCATAGAAATTTATTTGATTGATTAATTAATTTATATATCTATTTATTTTGATTTTTTAAATTAATTAATTTATTTATTTTTATTATTATTATTTTTTTTTTTTATGTCTCTATGATAAGCAAAGCATTATAGAATTTATGAAAGCACATATCCTCTAGAGTCTTGCCCTACAAAAGATTCTGTAAAGTAAAAAATAAAGGGAATAAGTGTCAGTGACGTTTGATGAATAGAGGAAGGCGTGGCAGAAATTACCATAAAACGTATATAAATGAAAATTTATCTTCCTCGTATTTTCCAACTTGCGTTTGCTTCTTGAAAATTTAACTGGGTGGGTCATATAGCAGACATATTGTTCTTTCCTCCATTGTAGTTTGTTTCCAGCAAGCCCCCTAAATAAAGTTTCTGTTTTTTTTTTTTTTTTTTTTTTTTTAAAGAAATGAGGAATTACATTCTAACGCTGATCACTGAGCGGAGCGTAGACGAGCTGCTATCCTCAAGGACGTTACCTCTCTCTCTCTCTCTCTCTCTCTCTAAATAAGACTTTAAATAAAAAGAATATATATATATATATATATATATATATATATATATATATATATATATATATATATATATATATATATATATATATATATATATATATATATATATATATATATATATATATATATATATATATATATATATATATATATATATATATATATATATTAAAAGACAATGAATATCCTCTGGGGAAGGGGTGACAATCCTTATTTAACCCTTAATTTCAGTTGAATTTTGACAAGTCTACGTTAAAATGTTTCCATTTTTCTGCAGTGATAAAGAAACGTAGAGGGGTAGCTAATATATTTAATTGTTAATTGTATCTTTTTTTCTTTCTTTTTTTCATTTATTCTTTTATTAATTTTTCTTTTCATTGCTTAATTATGCATTATGCCGACACTGCAGGTTACAATTGCAGATATTGCAAGTATTTTTGACACAATACAAGTACATCCAGCTAAACTATTGCTACAGTATAGAGAGAGTATTTCGATTACATACCTTATTCTTCATCTTCTTTTCTTCTTTTTTTTTTTTAATAAATATAATAATAAATAAATAAGTAAATAGGTATTGTCAAATGAAATCGTCGAGATTACGCAGGGGTTTCGGGCAATACTTGGATGGGTGACTACACAAGCCTCATCTGTCTGAAAAAAAATAAATAAATAAAAAAAATAAGAATAAGAATAGGGAGAATGAACGAAAATTTTAAGTAATAAAGATAACAGTAAGAATTATTATAACAAGAATAAGAAAAATTACAATAAAGGAATATAAAAAAAAAGAAAGAAAGCATCCCATGTCTTTCTTCCTAATTGTCATAGAAGGGTGAATTCTTTTGTATATTTTCCAACATTTCCAATACAACGATATGAATGGGGGAAGAAAGAATAAGAATAATAGAAAGAAGGCCTCCCAACACCTAGTTCTCCGGTCTTGGCCAATTAGCTAACGGCGGGATCAGCGCAGTTAAGCAGGGGGTCCGGGAAGAACTTGGATGGGTGACCACAAAAGCCTCATCTCTCTGAGAATAGAAAAAAATAGCAATAAGAATGAGGAGAATGAACGAAAAACGAAAATAATAAAATAACAATAACAACTATAATAAAAAAAAGAAGATTAAGAATAAAAAGAACAAAAATAAGGGAAAAAAGTAATAATATATCTCTCTTGCTAATTGTCGTAGAATTATGAATGAAGGGTTAATTTTAGTGCATATTTTCCAACATTTTCAGCACAACAATGCAACAACAATACAGGAAAGAATAAGAATAAGAGAAATAAGCCCTCCCAACACCTTGTTCTCCGCTCTTGACCAATCAGCTGACGGCGGGATCAGCAAGGTTAAGCAGGGGGTCCGGGCAGAACTTGGATGGGTGACCGCACAAGCCTCATCTCTCTAAAAGTAGGATAAATAAGAATAAGATAAGGAAGAATAATAAAAAAAAATGAAAATAATAAAGATAACAATATTAATTATGACAAGAATAAGAAAAAAATAGAATAAAAAGAATGAAAAAAATAAGAATATCACAACTTTCTTGCTAATTGTCTTAGAATTTTAAATGACATGTCAGTTCTGCTGTATATTTTCCAAGATTTGTTATGAATGAGGGAAGAAAGAATAAGAATAAGAATAAGAATAAGAACAAAATGAATTAGACTAACAATAATGATCACATCTTTCATGCGGTGACTGCGTGGGCGATGAGCCTCACTGGACGTTTCTGACCAATCACAAGGCAGGGTTGGAGTCGTCGGGCCCACCCGATTCATATATAAAGGGATTTTGTGGGAAGCGCGGGCAGACTCAGCTGAGTGTTCGTTGTGAGTTGTTGTTACCACAACTATGGCACGTACCAAGCAAACGGCTCGCAAGTCCACTGGTGGCAAGGCGCCCCGCAAGCAGCTTGCTACAAAGGCAGCTCGCAAGTCTGCTCCAGCCACTGGAGGTGTCAAGAAACCCCACCGTTACAGGCCTGGAACCGTTGCTCTCCGTGAGATCCGCCGTTATCAGAAGAGCACTGAGCTGCTTATCAGGAAACTGCCTTTCCAGCGCCTGGTGCGTGAAATTGCTCAGGATTTCAAGACTGACCTCCGCTTCCAGTCCTCTGCTGTCATGGCTCTCCAGGAAGCTTCCGAGGCTTACCTCGTGGGTCTGTTTGAGGATACCAACCTGTGCGCCATCCATGCCAAGCGCGTGACTATCATGCCAAAGGACATCCAACTGGCTCGTCGCATCCGTGGCGAGCGTGCCTAAGAAGTCATCCACGAATGATCTTCATAACAGCAATATCTAGGCCCTTTTTAGGGCCAAACATCTCTTTCATTAAAGAATTTTCATAGACAATCTGTTTGGTTTTGTGGAAGAAAATATTTATTTTCCATCTTTCAGTATCAGGTATCGACTTTCAACTCAATATCCTTCCCCCCTTTTTTTTTTTTTATATTATTATTATTATTCCCTCTTCCATGGCCATATCTCTTTCACTTGGGAGAATTTTTATCTTTCTTTATCTCTATTTTTTTTTTATCTTTTCTTTATCTCCACAGAATAATAATCACGATAATAATAAGCATAATAATAATAATAATAATAATAATAATAATAATGATACAATAATTATTATAATAATAATCATAATAAAAACAACAATATTAATATTATTAATAATGATAATAATAATAATAATAATAATAATAATAATAATAATAATAAAAATAATAATAATAATAATATTAATAATAATAACAATAATTATAATAATAATGCATTTGTCTATATCGTATCTTTTTTCCTTTTCAAGTGTGGCTCCAATGGAGCCGGGTATTATTTTATACTGGCAGCAGTATACTGGCCGCCTGTTTACTTGGAGGAGGTATACTTGGTAACAGCCTTGGTGCCTTCAGAAACAGCGTGTTTTGCCAGTTCACCAGGCAGAAGAAGACGGACAGCGGTCTGGATTTCCCGGCTGGTGATGGTGGAGCGCTTGTTATAGTGTGCCAGGCGGGATGCCTCGGCAGCGATGCGCTCGAAAATGTCATTCACGAACGAGTTCATGATTGACATGGCCTTGGAGGACACGCCAGTGTCTGGGTGGACTTGCTTGAGCACCTTGTAGATGTAGATGGAGTAGCTCTCCTTCCTCCTGCGCTTCTTCTTCTTGTCGCCCTTGGCAATGGCCTTCTGTGCCTTGCCAGCTTTCTTGGCAGCCTTTCCTGATGCTTTGGGAGGCATAGTGTCGCCGTACTGCTGTGAGAACGAGTGTGCGTTTTCAAGTTTCAAGTTTCAAGTTTTTATTTAGAAAAAGGGGGGTGTTACAAGAAGGGGCAGTGTGTGTACCAAGACTGGTACACAGGGAAGAAAAAGTGAGGAGAAATAGAAGTACAGTGGGAGAAAAAAAGTTGCCGGGCGGTCAGG
Source organism: Scylla paramamosain (assembly GCF_035594125.1). NCBI lineage: Eukaryota > Metazoa > Arthropoda > Malacostraca > Decapoda > Portunidae > Scylla > Scylla paramamosain. Next base: position 84,870 of record NW_026973777.1, on the reverse strand, counting down.
CTTGCTACTGTAAAGTAATGAGTGTCACAGGGCAGTACAAGAGCGATTTGTAGGGTGGAAACCGGAGTCCCCGGAGGAAAACCACCCGCACTGCTGTGAGATAGAATAGAGTGGGGGAGGGTTACATATAATATTTACATAACATTTACAAGTACGTTGCAATGACATAAAATATTTACAGAACATGAGTTCTTGGTGGAAACCTGAGTTAGCAGGTGAGTCGTAAAGGGCAACTAGAAGACACACATAAAGTAGATTGTTTGGAGAAGGCGGTGCAAGAAGAGGATGGTAAGAGAGATGCACTAGCTTAAGAGAGGTGAAGTTAGGGGGACGAAGGTAGAAGGGAGGAAACATCGAGAGGAGGAAAAAAGAATGCAGAGGGACACAGTAGAACCGTTAAGGAGTACATAATGCTTAAGAAGAAATAAGACACGAGGGAGCAAAAATTGTCACAATAGCTTGTACAAAATAAACATGAGAGTCAAATGCAGAGGGACACAGTAGAAACGTTAAGGAGTACATAATGCTTAAGAAGAAATAAGACACGAGGGAGCAAAAATCGTCACAATATCACGTACAAAATAAACATGAGAGTCACAGAACACGCGTGGATGTTCACTGTGCACTGTAACGATACACTCGATTATTTCGGGAGTCCTGCGACGGGGGAGAGGGTGGTGGGCAGGTGTCTTGGGCGCGGGTCGATGTCGGAGGTTCTAGGAGTCGCTGTCGGTGGTTCGGGGGGGAGTTCAAAGGGGAGGCCTTCGGCGACGCCTGCGGCGCCGTCAGCCCCAGCCAACCCCTCAGCTGTGCGTTTCCCGAACTCGGTCCCGCTGCCGGGGGCTGAGCAGGCTACCCCGGAGGACGATTACCCCTCGCCAGGACGTCGGCCGGTCCCTCGGCGACTCGGGGCGCGGGGGGGCGAGGGGAAGTTCGCGATGCTGGAACCACCACTGGGTATGCCGTCGGTGTCGCCGGGGGCGTCATCAGGCCTGGCAGATCTCTTAGTGGCTAGCTGCAGTCCACCACTGTCGTCACGGTACCTCTACTCTCAGAAGGAGAAGGACAGATGCTCGCTCTCTCTCAGTCAGCAGTCGGTGATGATAATGGCGTGATCTGCGGACAAATTATCTAGCAGTAAAAGAGTGCTTGGGGGGAGAGTGACTAATTTCTAGTAGTGATACAGGTAGATTGTGAATTTAATAGGGGAATGAGTTACGGAAATATAACATTCACCTGTATCGGGGTTCGGGAGGCGGGTCTTGCACTCGGCGAAGACTCCTGGGGAACCCGGCGTGTTCCCGGGGTAGAGCCTCGTCGTGCTGTGTCCTCAGCGCCTGGAACTGATCCCATTCCTCGGCATCCATCTGTTCCCAAACCCTGGCGGCCATATCGTGAAGGCGGACGTTCAGGGCTGGGAGGGATGCGGCTTCGTGAAGAGCAGCCGAGGTGACAAAGTCGTCCCATCTGGTGCCGAAGGCGAACCTCAGGGCGTTGTTCTGGACCCGCTGAAGCTTGCTGATGGCTGTTTTAGAGAGAGCATGCAAGGGAATAGGTTGATAAGTTAGAATGGGCAAAATCAAAGCCTTTATTAGGTGGAGCTTGAGACCAGTGGTCAGATCCCTGAAGCGGTACAGCCTGGTGAGGGCCGACTTCGCTTTTGCCACTCTCTGGGACACGTGTGAAGTGTACCCAGTTGTGGATATGGAGAGCCCCAGGAGGGTGCCCCTGGGGCTAAACTCAACCTCATCCCCATCCACTAGCAGTGGGGCGGGGGTCTTTGTGGCGAGGGGGACGACCTTAAACTTGGCCAGGTTTGTCCTGATCCTCCACTCCCTCTCGAAGGCATTGATGCGGGCGATCTCTCTGGCAGTGCGGGCGTTCGTCATCAAGCTGGAGCGACCTGGGTGGAAAATAATCTGGGAGACATCGTCAGCATACAGTAAATTGATACCAGCCTCTGAGGCTGGACAATCGCTGGTATAAATGCTGTACAGGGTGGGCGACAGCACACTGCCCTGCGGAACTCCTGTGGCGAGGGGAAAAGCTGGACCGAGGTGGCCCCCTACCCTCACCCTCGCCGTCCTGTCGTCCAGGAAGTCACAGAGAAGGCGCTCAACCGGTGCAGGCAGCCCCAGGTGAAGGAGCTTGTACTTCAGCCCAAGGTGCCAGACACGGTCAAACGCCTTACTCACGTCCCGCAGCACCAAGTTACAGCGGTACCTATTGGCCTGGTGTATGGCGATGGTCTCGGTTGCCAGAGCGATGGCATGGACAGTGCCCCTGCCGCTCCGGAAACCATACTGCGCTGGGTGTAGATGGTTTCCCGTCTCCAGATAGGTGCGCAGCCGAGCGGAGACAACCCTCTCCAGCAGCTTCCCCGGTACCTCCAGCAGGGAGATGGGGCGGTAGTTCTCCGGACGAGTCGGAGTCTTGCCGGCCTTAGGAATCATCCTCATCTCCGCCTGCTTGAATCCGTCCGGGAAATATCCTGCTGAGAGCGCCGCATTGAAGATTGCCCTTAATCTGGCTAGCGCCGAAGCTGGAAGATAAGAGAGTATAGTCTTGTTTATCTTGCTGCCGCCAGGGCTAGTCGGCTTGCCACATTTGATCGCGGCAGCCATCTCCTGAGCGGAAATAAAACAGTCCAGTGGGGAGGTACCTGTGAGACGGGCAGGATCAGCAGAGTCGAACGGGTAGGTTCTGTACACGGCATGTGCCATGTAATCCAGCACATGGTCATTGTCGTCAAAGTCGTCGTCGTAGTCCTCTCTGTACACACGGTCCCAAATGGACGTGAAAAGGTGTTCTTTTTCCTCGTTCGTGAACTTCTTGTCACCTGTAATGTCTATTAGGTACGCGTCTGGTCCTGTCGTTCTACCTGAGAGACACTTGATTTCTCTCCAAAACTTCCTGGGATCACGGTGGTTGGCAGCTAAGCTTGCCAACTTCCTCCCCCAGTGCGTCCTAGCTTCTGTTTGTCGCGAGTCGTGCAGTATAGCTTTAACATGTCTGTACTGCCTGTACTCATCGTAAGTCCAGCCTCTCTGGCTCGCTCTGTCACGTAGCGCCTGGAATTGAATCCGCAGCAGCTGCGTCGTTCGGGAGGGTCTTGGGGCGGACCTAATTTTGTGGGAGGTCAGGGGTATGTGTCTGTCAGCAGTGGTCTTGACTGTGGTCATCCATGTCTCTAGTGCTGCGTCAATGTCCTCCAGGGTGCCGTAGGTCACGTCTGGTAGGTCTGTCATCTGTAGGGCGTCGTCCTCAGAAAACGCGTCCCAGTTTACTCTTTTATAGTTATACCTCCTGACACTAGGGATGAGGAGCGGGGAGGTGGAAATATCGAGGATAGTAGGTATGTGGTCACTAGTCGTCAGAGGTCCAGGCGTGAAGGAGTAATGAAGAAAATTCACCCTGTTAGTTAGAGCTATGTCAGGAGTTGAGGCAGTCCGAAAATCAAAGTAGGTGGGAAAGAAAGGGCCGATATGGAGTGCAGTCTGTCGTCGAAGATAGTCTACTATGTCTCTCCCTACCTGGTTGGAAGTAGTGTATCCTAAATAGGGATGTCGGGCGTTCAAGTCCCCGACAAGGAAAACAGGTGTCTGTCTGCGGAGGAGTCGGAGGAAGTCAGGATGGGGAAGGTAAGGTCTGCGGGGAGGGAGGTAGCTGGTGGCAATAAGGAGGGGTCCGTCTATTGTTTCAATTTCGATAGCTAACGTCTCCGACAAAAAGTCGCCATGGACTTTGTGTCGTGTGTGAGACTTTATAGCAATTGCCACTCCGTCATTTATTTCGTTACTGACGTTCTGTTGGTATATCCTAAATCCAGGGATCTTAAGTCTAGTCTCGTCGCGCAGTCCGTGGCTGTTGATGAGAACAACGTCAGGGTCAAATTGTCTATATGTGTTAGTAAGGTCAAACTTACGTGTGTCCCAATGGAGTACATTGTGCTGGATTACTCGGAGACGGGGCATTATTCGCGTGTTACAGACAGCCTACCGGGGAGTAAGTCCGCCACAATTTGCCGGGGAGCCTTCTTTGCGCGTTCGTGGTCTTCGGTGGAGTAGATGGTCCAGTCCGTGAGGGAGTCTAGGTTCTCCTTCACGTGGTCTAAGACCGCTTCCTCCGCTCCTGAAGGCCCAGTGTGGCAGAGTACCAGTGCCCCATGACGGAGAGCATGGTTGAACTCCCTCCGGGTGTTGGGGGTCTTCCTCTTATCTGTCTTGGCCATGAAGCCAAACCTGATGACCTCGACGTCGTTTTGCTGGTCGTCCTCGTCCTCAGAGTCCTCTGAGGCTGAGGAGGCAGCGGAAGCGGAGTCTTCTGTGGCGCCTTGGGCGGTGGTGGAAGGTGTGGAGACTGGAGGTGCTGTGGGAGCGGCCAGGGAGGTCGCAAGGGAGACAGCCCTGGCGAAGGCATCCGGAGCTTGAAGAGGTGGCGGTGGAGGAAGCTTCACGTTGGGCAGACCATTCTCGGCAAGACTCGCTGAGAGAGTCTGTTGGAAGCACCCTGGAGAGGCCACATTGGAAAGATGTGCGTGAAGCAAGCACATCAATCCGGTCAGCGACTTGGTGGGGTCGATAGGTCCAAGGTTGGGGGGTTGGGGTGTGGCCGGGAGCGAGGCAGACGTCGTCTGAGCGAATGATACGCCTGGCTTGATGCGAGCCTGGCGCATCGCCTCCTCCTTCTTCTTCAGGGCCTCCTTGCGGGTGGGACACCGCATGGCTCTGGCGCTGTGGTCCCCTCCGCAGTTGAGGCATGATTTTGTTGTGGCAGAACAGTTCCTGAAGGTGTGTTCCCGGCTGCCGCACTCAGAACACCGGACGTAATCCGCTGGGTGGGGGCAGCTCCTGGTGTGGTGTTCTTCCACGGCGTTGCACCTATTACAGGTCAGGAGAGGTGTGTATGTCTCCTGCCGCAACTGGTGCCCTGGCACGTGGATACAAAAAAGGTGCAAGCCTTCTGTCAGAGCCTTCGTGGCCATATCTGCACGCGTGAAGGTTATCTTCATGGTGGGTGAGCGAGGGAACTTGAAAACACCCTCCACGGCGGCCCAATCATGCTGGCTTCCTACTTCGTCGGCGATTTCCTCCGCCGTGTGCTCATATATAAGTTCGTCCAGTCCTGAGCAGATCACCGTGCGCTGTGCTCGGAGCTCAGGGGGCAACAGGGGGGTGAATCCATCACCAGACAGTCGAGCAGGCATGCCATCCTGGAAGATAGCATCGGCGTCCTTGTCTGTGGGTGTGAGAACCACCACAGCGTCACTGGCCGGTATAAGCCTAGTAACCTTGATGGTCGGGGCCAGGAGGGCGAGGAGGCGCCGGCGCACCCCAATGTCTCTGGGGTTGGGGTGTTTTATTCTGACTCGGCCCATGATGCCGGTCAGAGCCTGCGCAGCAGCCGCCTAAAAACGGGCTGGTCACCCATGCCCCGTGGCGAGGATTCCTTACGCCGGGGCACAGCACTGCACACTTGGTGTGCACTAACGCAGCCGGAGCTGCGTAAGAAGCACTGCACTGGGCACACAACACTAATACTTCACCAAGGTCTTGCTGCACAGCACTAACACACACACTGTTGGGGCTAATCCTAGGCACTGGGGGGAGCGGGCGGTCACCCGTCCAGCGCCTGACCGGAGTCGAAGCTTAACCCTGCATACGCACACTCGGGAGAACACTGCACTGGGGGCACACTTCACTTCACTACACAGACACTCGCTCACTTCGCAAACACTTCACTACAGTTTATCCATGCAAAACAATACACCCGCACTGTATGGAATGTCCTGGATGCTGGGGCATTCTATGGAGGGAGCACAACACTGGGGAACACTGTTGGTACACTGGGGAACACTGAAGCGAAAGACCGCTGAAGAGCAAACACTGTGCACTGGAGTTTGAGTCCAGGTCGCTGAAGGAATAAATCCGGAGCACTGGGGGTCGTGGAGTGTTTCTTGGTGGAGGAGGAAGGAAACCTGGATATCAGGGTCGCAGAGGCGCAGCGATGTGCCCAAGTGAAGCCTGAGCACTGCAGAGATGAACCCTGCCTCTCCCGCACTCAGTCACGCACTGAGTCAAGTGGAAGAGATGTGTGTAGTCTTCACTCCACGAGGTCTAGTTGCCTAGTGAGCCGCACAAGGCTGAAAGTGGGGCGGGCGGCCGGTCGCTGATTGGCTGAAAGCAATGCTCTCAGCCGAGTGCGAACAGCAAGAGGACTGGCCGAGGATTGTTCTTGTCCTACGGACAAGAACAGCTGGGCGGACGACAGGAGTGCGGTGCAAGACGTCTGTACTCCACGGCGGCTGAGTGGTCTCTGTGTGCGTTTTCTCAGTTGAAAAGTGGTATATATATTAGCGTGCCTACTCAGGATCAGGAGTCGCCACCTCAGCGAGCGTCCTGATTGGTCCAGACGCGCTCTGGGCCGATCTGATCTCGCGTATATATAGCCGTTTTTCCCAAAATTCACTACTTGCTCGCAGAGCTACCGACGAGGTTAGAGTACTCGCGCTCCTCATTTATCACCAACAACAACAACTACTACTACTACTACTACTACCACAACATCCATTATCATGTCTGGACGCGGCAAGGGAGGAAAGGTGAAGGGAAAGTCAAAGTCCCGTTCCAGTCGTGCTGGACTCCAGTTCCCGGTCGGCAGGATTCATCGCCTTCTAAGGAAAGGCAACTACGCCGAGCGCGTGGGTGCTGGTGCCCCCGTGTACCTTGCGGCAGTTATGGAGTACCTGGCTGCTGAAGTCCTTGAGCTTGCCGGCAATGCCGCCCGTGACAACAAGAAGACTCGCATCATCCCACGTCACCTGCAGCTGGCCATCCGCAACGACGAGGAACTTAACAAGCTCCTCTCCGGAGTCACCATTGCACAGGGTGGCGTGCTGCCCAACATTCAGGCCGTGCTCCTTCCCAAGAAGACTGAGAAGAAGTAAATAAAGGGCCTCCCTCCCCTTCAGCCAATATCACCATCAATCCGGCTCCTCTTCGGAGCCACACGTTCAAACATCTAGAGAGTTGTGTAGACTATACTGGTATATCAATAATAAGCAAGTAGTGTATACTATATTTCTACTAATGTACCTGCTGTGTGTCACAGTGGAGAGTTGATTAGATGTGTTGCCTATTGTGATATGTTGAGCGTCTTTTTCATCTCAATGTATATTTTGTTTTATGAGAAACTGAGAACGATGAGGGGCGTGATCATTGAAATAAGTCAATGATAATAATAATAATAATAATAATAATAATAATAATAATAATAATAATAATAATAATGATAATAATAATAATAATAATAATAATAATAATAATGATAATAATAATAATACTTGGAGAAGACCTGATGAAGTGAGAAAG